>NC_061116.1:129920306-130059710 GCF_002878395.1 Capsicum annuum | reverse complement strand
ACATGGCAGTTTGCAATTTGGATTGGTCAAATTTTTAATTTGGGAGAGTGAAAAATCAGCTAAAGGAGGAAAAGCACAAGACTTAGAGCCTTTTTCAAAATTCAAAAGACTATGACTTTCCTTGCACCTTTTTGGCAAGAAACCTTTTTGAAAGCCTTTGTCTCCTTTCCTCTTTTGTTTGTCTTGGTATGTGCCCTTACTCTCTTTTGGTAATGATCTTTTTGAAAGTCCTATTATCCCCTTTTTTTTTGTATGTACTTTGGGATATGTTTCAAGACTAACAAAAGACTACACTCTTTTCTCCACTCTTTAAGATTAAACCACACCTATTGAATGTTCTTGTTCAATAATAAATGATAAATATGAAGAACAACAAGAACACTCAAAAGATTGAAACTAAACCAAATGAACTCTAAATTGAATGATTTTGGATTCCTTTTGCTCATGTTAAACTCCATAACACAACTATGCATTTTTCAAGCCACAATATCAACAACAACCCTTCTAATTTCGAGTTTCACCTTACTAGTTTCTTCAACCTTAAATTCAACAATGGTGAACAACTCAAAACCACCCGGATTAAACTCAAATCCAAGATCTAGACTTACTTAGTGTTAGGGAACAAGAACCTAACACTAGAAACAAACAAAACACACTAAAATCTCCTAAATCTAAGTCTCAAATTTCAGCTCAAACACAAAAATGGGACAGATTTCTTTTTTATTTTTTTTTGAGATTTTTGGTTTTTCAACACTTTTTTTTCAACTAACAAGCCCAAGATTAATTTTGTTGGAACAAAATCAATCCTTGCTCTGATACCAAATAATATGGAGAAAACAAGAGAAACATGAAACAACTCCAAAATAGTCCACTAATCTGAAGGATTTGAAGACTAAGATGGAGACCACTCTCGGATTCGCTACAATCACACAATAACAAGATAAAGAGGTGTGTTTTCAACACCAAAACAGCCACAATACACAATGAATAAGATGAATACAATGATTACAAAATTCAGATTCAACAAAGACACAAAAGAGTGCACTATAATCTAAAATGTAAAATAGATAAATGGACCAAATGAGGCAATAATATTAACAACCCAAGAGTTGTTACACTCTTGGACCTTTAATACTACACACAACACTAACCTATCTCTTACGTAGGAACAAGAGGGACCTTGATATCTCAATGCACCCAACATTTCCAAGCATGAATCCAACACGAGAGATTCCACCCTCAAGTTGAAAATCCTAATTACATAGATTTTGGCTATGGGAGCCTTTCTCATAAGAGAGAAATGTTTCTAAGTGTGATACAACATCAATATTCAGCCAAGTCTAATGAATGAAACCCTAGTAGGTTGTATTTATAGTGTATTATAAGAATAGTGTGAAATGTCCAAAATGACCTCTTAGTCAAAGTCTTCAAGTGGGCTCCCTTGGAGTGCATTGTATGGACTAATTTTGGAGCCTATTTAGGCCTTCCTTTGCACTTCACGTGTACACTCAAAGTCTCGGGTCAATTCATTCTTGCACTCACCCACCTTCTTAGTCGTACCCGTATCAGAACTGAGGGCTTGGCGCGACATAATGAAATCGCGGTGCCCCTTTGATTTTGAAATTTAGACTCATTAGGACTCAGTGAGATTGCGTTGTTACACTAGAATTGGATAATTATGAAATGCTGCTTGGTTCGATGTTCCAATATCATGATGGAACACTGGAAATTTAGCATTGCCATTTGGCTGGCCTTCGTGATGCGGTGAAGTTCCAGTTGGCATACTACTTTACAAAAATTGCTCTAACTCTTTGTCCGGGTATTGGATTTGGGCGAACTTTATATCGTTGGAAAGCTGACTGAATTTACTATACAATGGTAATCTCTAAACTAAAATGTACTGTGTATTTCAAACATTTTATATCGGATAACTCATGGACTGAGAGTTAATTTAAGCTAGGGAATTATGGGGTATTACAGGCTACTTGGGAGGTCAAGTCAGATATGTGTAGCTCTTACCCCCAAATTTTTACAAATTCAAGTAGTTTACCTTGCCTTTAGTTCAAGAAGGAACTAGATTTTTGGTGGTGGATGATGTAATGACCCGATTTTAATGATTTTATGTTAAATATTCATTTTTGTGTGATTTGACCATTTTAACCCTTTCCATGGCTACATTGTGGTATTTCTAGGGTGTAGGGATGCTTGGCACAATTCCCAATGCATTTTGGTGTGATTTATGTGAAATTTTGGTTTTTGGTGGCTTGAAAAGCCTTATAGTTGACTTTGGCCACCATTTATTGATCTATGCGTTGGATGGCAAAATGGACTTCACAATAGATCCAAAACATCAATTTTAGGGTGGTATTATGGTTGGTTTGGTTTTATGGATTTTAAATCTCATTTCAACCCTCAGTTCAAAAATTTGTGAAATTGGGTTTCGAGGGTCAACTTTATGAAAATGACGTCTTTTCAAAAATTTGATATCACCAGCGAGTCTGAAGTATCAAATTTTATAGGGTAGTATAGTTTGTTTGTATTCACGAGATTCTGGATGAGAACGAAGGGGTCTGCAGAAACTTGAAATTGTCCAAGTCTCCAGCTGGTGCTGGTGCCATCGTAACCGCGAGTGGCTGGTCGCATATACTATTCAGCAGATCAGGCATAAGTGTCGCATACACAACATCTCAATTGCGATCGCGAGTCCCGCATATGTGAGGACCAAGTTGCGACAGCGATACCTGCCATCAGGCCAGGTACCGCGTATGCGAGACCTAGTCGCATATGCGATGCCTGGACTATATATACCTTATTTTTTCCATTTTCACCATTTTTGAGACTTAAAGCTTATGGTTTTGTGATTTTGAGCAATTTCTTCCATTTCTAAGCTTGGGTTAGCTTCAACTACTTTTCTTCAATCTCATTCTTTAATTCATGTGTTAATGAAAATTAAAAATTGGAAGTTGGGGATTTTGGCTCGGAAGGCCTAAAAATTGAACTTTTTTTGATTTAAACCTCAGTTTATATACTTGGGTGAGTTTCTAATCTTATAATTATCAGTTTTTTTTTTGATTTCACCTTCAAAACCAATTCAATTCTCGATTTTAAAATGTATTTCAGAAACTTTTACCAGTAAAGCTTGAAAATGGTTTTTCTTCAATTTGAGCCTTGTTTTTAACTCATTTTTTCTTGGATTTTTAGTTGTAGATTCCTAAAAATATAGGGGGAGGGTCATGTTTTTGAAATAAAATTATGATTTTTCCTTTCTTTTTTGAAAACTCATTTCGGAGGTCCATTTTGACCTCGACTTAAAAAAGGCAATATAGGTGTCGTTGGATTTCTTTTGAGGTATAGATTCTATATTTGTGTGATTTAGTTGATTCTGAGTTTGTTAGTGAGGAGTAAAGCTTTAGATTTGAGGCTTCCAGACTCATTTTCGGTATTCAAGGTAGGTTATGACTTAACTTTCTTCAGACTAGGATGGATAGTTAATATTGATACAAAATCATTTTAAGGGTGTGGGACTAATCATGAAAAAGGTTATATTTATTGTGCTGAGCCTATGTGTGGGCCTATATGTTGTTGTATTTAGGGGTTTTGGAGTATTATTTGCTATGTGTGATCATGTGTGGTCCTATACGACAATGTTGGTTGTGTATACATGAAATTAATTGTGTCTTGTATAATGAAAAAGCCTAATGTGGTATCAATAGTGTATTAAATTTTATCCTAACTCTTGGTATATGGTTTATGTGCACATTCATGGATAGTTGGAAATACTGAGTGATTATTGGTTCAATTGGTTGGTGTATTGTTTTGATATGGAAATACTCATTCTGGTTGGTCGTAAGTATTACATCCTCATATCATATACATTCATAAAACATTGGTACTGCCATGGAAATATTAGAAATACTAGACATACTGGCTTTTTCTAATTGAAAAAATGACATCTTTAAAACCCTCTACCGATGGATGTGTCGGAGAGGAGTTATGGATAATGATATTGGTTCTATACAAGTTGACGAACCCCCCATGGGTCCTATGTTGGGAAGATTTAGATCCGTAGGTATATACAAAGGTTGTGTGAGAACCTCAGGCATCATCATCAACATTATCATCATTCTCATTCTCATCATCATTATCATTATCATCATTATCTCCATTGCATTTGTATTTACTTTGTACATTTCTGTATTGTATTTAATTTCCTTGGTGAGATATCTGCCTATGTGTGTTTCTTCGTTCATATTTGTATGTGCAATACCTGTCTACCTCTCTTTCTCTTTTATATTGCCATAGTGTATGTGAATATTTTAGAACTGTTAGGGGAGACGATATGGGCTACTATTGTGGTACATTTTCTGGTTATAGGTGGCGTGCTCTTAGAGTGTATTTTGTATGGTTTTTTTCTACTTTGCTCAGGTTGCCTATGATACCTACTGAGTACAAGTGGACCGTACTCACCCCTACTGCGCCCTTTCTATGCAGATCCAGGTCCGAGTGCGTCTCACGGTGGTTGACTTTGGGCGATACTTTGGAGCTATTCGAGGTAGTGGTTAGATTTTTACTTCCAGAGTCTATTACTACCTTTCTTTATTTAGACTATGTCTTTGTTTCGCATTCAAAGACAAAGTTGTTCCTGTTTTAGATATCCTCTATATTTTGATCTCAAGTTGTACTAGTGATGTTCTTACAATGTGACACCAGGTTTTAGGATTATGGTATGACGTTGTTGGTTATGTTCTTCCACTTTCATTATGTTATATGGTTCGACTTTGTTCTAGAAGCCTCACTTTAGGTTATTGTTACTATTTTCCTTTCTTGTATCAGTTGTGTGATAGGCTTGCTTGTCAAGGCTTGCCGCGATAAGTGCCATAAT
Organism: Capsicum annuum; assembly: GCF_002878395.1. NCBI lineage: Eukaryota > Viridiplantae > Streptophyta > Magnoliopsida > Solanales > Solanaceae > Capsicum > Capsicum annuum. The sequence goes on along the minus strand of NC_061116.1, from coordinate 130,054,828 downwards.
GACCCTTAGTTTTTGGGTTGTGACACGCCAATGCTAGCGCCACGACCATCATCAACCACTATCGTCCAATTCTTACTACCGACCAACTCATCTATCACAATTAGCACCACCGTTAACTACCATTAACACGTCATCAATCACTATGCACTCTTTGGCCATTACCATCATCATTCTCATCAGTGTCGCCACCTCTACCACCGCTTAAACCTCTATAATTGGTAAAATCTATATCTACTAATGACAATATCCACCATCACAGCTAACAACGTCTACAACTACCAACAATACATCATCAACTATCATGCATTAATTTTTCAGCCATCATAATTAACACCTCCAACTACTAACACCAACCAACTTTACATCACAACCACCATCACCACTACCAATCGCCGCCATCATAATAGTCACCACAATACTAACCATCTCTACCATTACAACTATCACCGCTAACATTATTAGTCACTAACATCAATCATTACCACCACCACCACCATTACAAACCATCTCCACTATCACTAACAAAACTTAATATTTTATTTTTCAATCAAATAATAATTTTATTTTATTATATTAAGTTTTTTTCTAATATATAATTAATTGTTTATTTAAATATTATTTTTATGATATACACAAATACATAAATTATACACATTCAGATGTTGAAACACACAGTCTTAATCATCCAGTTTTCAGATCTAGACACAACATCTTAATCATTCAGATGTTTATTCAGATTCAAATGTCTGAATCTTAATAAAAACAAATGCATCCTGAGTCTTAATCATTCAGATCTAGAACAAAGTCTTAATATCATTAAGAGGTATTCTTATGTTGATAATATTCACCACCACTAACCATCTCTGCCACCATCACTATTGTCAACCCCCACCCACCACCACCACCAACAACCACCTTCAAACCACCATCAACCATCCATCATCACAACCACCCACCTCCACCATCACAACTACTATTCACAACCAATATCACTATCAAATACTGCTATTAGCTGCTACCACACCTACCACCACCATTATTCTAACTATATCCACTACCAATGCTGGAGCTAATGCCAACATCACCACCATCATCTACCACTATTGGCCTATTACTACTACCTACCAACTCATCTATTATAATTAGCACCACCACTAACTACTACTAATATGTCATCAACCTCCTTACACTCTTTGGCCACCTCCACCATTCCTATCTATGTCACGATCTCTACCACTGCTCCAACCACTACCATTGCTATAATCTATCTCTAATAACAACCATCTCCACCATCACAGCTAACAATGTCACCAGCTACAAGCAATACATCATCAACCATCATGCATTCATTTTTCAGCCATCACAATCAACACCTCCAACTACTAACATCAACCAACTTTACATCACAACCACCATCACCACTACCAATTACCATAATCATAAAAATCAACATAATACTAACCATCTCTACCATCACAACTATCATCGCCAACACACTAACATCAATCATTACCACCACCATCATTACAAACCATCTCTACTATCACTGACAAAACATAAATTTTTCTTTTTCAATCAAATAATAATTTTATTTAAGTAAATTAATTTTTTCTAATATATAATTAATTATTATTTGAATTATATTTTTATAATATAAATAAATAAATATATTTTACACATTCAAATGTTGAAAACAAAGAGTCTAAATCATCCAGTTTTCAGATCTAGACACAATATCTTAATCATTCAAATGTTCATTCATATTCAGCTATATGAATCTTAAAAAAAACAAATACCACCTAAATTATCATGGAAGTGTAGAAAAAGGTCAGAATCTCTCTTGATCGTGGTAAATAATAGAAGCAAAATCATGGATCGGAATCTATCTCAGCCAAATCTCTAAAACATTATTTTCAATCTCAATGCACATAGGTTATTCATTTAGATGGTATGATCCCCGTTACAAAAAATCTCTTTTAAAAGTGAAAAGTGGGAATAAATCCCTTCTTAGGAAAAGATTAGTAAAAATCATATTTTAGATAGGATCGTACCATTTTCTATTTTAGAAAGCATGAAGGTACGAAATCTATGCAAGCTGTCACCAATATCCAAACAATGTAACTATAAGCATCATGATAAGTATCTAAATGTCAATGAGCTAAATCATGTCTTCCACAAGGATAAATCACTTCTCAGATTCCAACCAATATCATAATCATAGACTTAAGCCCAATAGTGTAAGCATCCAACATAACTATAACATCATAATTTGAGAAAACCATCACAATCCACCGAGTATCGTATTAAACACCATACTAAAGGTTCATTCATCTCAACTACACTTATATGCTGGCAACCTAGAATAATAGGATCCTAGAATCATAATACGTATTGTAACTTAAGGGTGAATTTCCCTTCTATCCCCAAAACTAATAAATTAGGCTAAGTCACGGTGTTTTACCCAATATCACATTCTAACATCCCTGTCTACCATGCAACATATATAATACACCATCTTATGAAGAATAGTAGACAAAATCCTACCTTAATGTCGAACCATAATTTGTTGAATCATTCATAAATTGTCCATTTTCACTCCATGATCCCAAAATTTCACCACGCTATCAAAATTATAATCTATAAATCGTTAGGGGTAAAATGAGACCCATATTACTATATTTAAGACGCGTCTAAAATGAATCCTAAAAAAGAGTTCAAAAATAAAAGGGGTAAAATTATAATTTTAATTTAGGAATATGTTCCCCATACTTGTAGAAGTCTACATTTGAAAATCCATAGGAAAATGAGTTAAAAATGAGGTTCAAATCAAAGAAAAATCATTTTCATGATTTACTGACAAAACCCCCAAAACCCATTTGAAATCAAGAATTTGAAGTTGTTTTGATGATGAAATCGAGTGGAAAATAATAATTATAAGATTAGAAAACATACCCATGGAAGAAATCTCAAAAATGCCTTTGTAATCGCCTAAATCCGAGTTCCTAAGCCCAAAAATGGTGAAAATAGGGTTTTGATTCTCAACTTAGGTGGAAATCACGAAAAGTAAAGTAGAAGTTCTTGAGAAATGGGGAAGATAGAGTTCTAAATTGATAGAAAAGGAATCTACAAGAAAAACACATTAAAACATCAAAATCGAAGCTTCCTAGCTCCTAAAATATGCTCCTAAAATATCAAAAATATGAATTTGGGTCTTATACTTAGAGATGGCCGCTAAAGCTGCACTTTGACTGCTAAAGAGGTCAGTTCAGAAGGTAAAAATACTACTAAGGCGGTCATATGTTCGCTTTAGTGCTCGGCCAAATGTTCAATGGATGCTAAAGAAGCCACATCAACACCAACCACCTTCAAAATTTATTTTTAACCCTCAAAACTCATTCAGAACCTTATGAACATGATCCAATGGAGCAAATTGATTGTAAAACACATTCTGGATCCAATGGAATCATAAAACCTTTCATCCGAGATTGTTTCAACTAAATGTGGATCCCACATATACAGTTCTATTTTTTTTTATATAATTAGCCCAGTAGCCTAAAATAAGTACGAAAGCCTCGAGACCTGAACTAAGGGACCCCCTAGCCTAAATTCAATATTTCGGAGCTGATACAATGTTGGAATCCTGATCCGAGGTCATCTACTAGGAGTTTTGGACCAAGACCAAATCCTAAATAATGAAAGCTCCAAAAGAGGAAAATGAGCCTAAATTCCAAACTAACTGTCCAATAACCAAATTGATAGTTCTGACAAGTCATAAATCACCTATAGCCACCGTTGGAATACTTGAAACACCACAAATGCATTTGAGGAAATGTCCTAGAGGGTCATTTAATATCCACTACTAAAAGGACTTTCATTCAAAAAAATCAATGGATAAAATGATCACGAAAGCTTAAAGTGAAGAGGTACTAGGCACGCATGCTTCGAGAACGACTTCCCATATAACCTTCAAGAAGAAATGACACTTCCAAGGGATTTTTCCACATGTATCCATTTTCTATCCAACTTCTACACTTCACTTTCAAATAGCCAAAACTAGAACTCAACCATCAATAGGCCTCCAACTGAATAAAGAAAGGCCTATACACGGAAATCCAAATCACGAGACATTGATACCGCACTGATACCAACACAATGAAATGAAAACTCATCAAAGCCAAAGGCAAACCAAGGCATGACTCATGCCACCAACTCCAATAATCAAATATAACCTTTTTTGGCCTTGCTAAACTTGCTATCCACTCCAAACCAAGAAGAAAGTGACTCGAGTCCTATATGCACAACTCCACCATATCAACCTTGAAGAGTAAAAGCCGATCCACCAAAAATCCATAAATTAAAGCATGAGAATAAGTCCATAAGGTGATACCTAGGCACATAAATATAGACAACCAATGTCTATAATCTATGCCAATGCTATGACTGGTCTGGTTGACTATCAAAACTAAAAGCCAGAAGTTCGAAGGACAACACTTACCACAGAACAATCCACTCTAGGATGTCCCATCAATTGAGGATAAATCCTTATTAAATCCAACTAACATATACTACTTATGCGGAGTGGATCATCTAAAATTTCTGATGAAAACTAAAAACTGAGGTCAAAGCTAAAGGAGCTAATACCGTGCCAATCAAACTACTATCTGAACACCTATCAACAATAATACATTTAAACTGAAGAAGAACAAATATGTAGGTAAAGAGTAGGCTTAGCCTACAGATAGATAAAACCCCAACAGAGACAAATCTGAAAGCAAAGGCTATGCCCAAGCTCTACAACTTCCCGCTAAAATCTTAACACCAAGGCTGAATGGCTCGATCTCAACTACCCAAACCAAACCTGAAGATGGACAAACATCCACCTTCTAAATCCTTTATAACCTCCAAAATACCATTCTAAGGCATCAAGTCTAAAACTGAGCCAACAAGTCTGAACTAAGGTCAAATACTCAAATTGGCCTTACTATCCAAATCAAACATATCCTTATTAAATTATGCCAAAAACTTAAACCAAAATATAGCTGAAGAATAAAATCACCACAGAGGATAAATCACCAGCTAAAATGTCATGACCCAAACCAAAAACAAATATAATGGGCATCCCAAGTCCAACTAGGACGGGGGACCACCCTCTTAACCCAACCCAACTACCTATTGCAGCCTTAGATAAGCTGAATTTTGAACATATAACAAGATAGTGTTATTGTTTACATGAAGACTCCAGGATAGGATCATGACCTTGACCGACCCAACCAAGTCCAACCGTATCAAACCTAACTATCCATACCATACCAAACCAAAGAGAATATCAAAACATAATATAATAACCAATCCTAAAATGTAATACTATGGAACAACCAATAATATCATCTAATGATGTCATCCCTAATACCGATGCCAATGCTAAGGCCAACACCAATACTGATCTCGCCCATACCAACCCCCAGAAGTACCATAAATTCTTTATCCAAAAGAATACAAATATCCAGTTGGGACATGCCCCCAATCGTGGCCAAAAGCAATATCCAAAATAAACATAAAATGTCTAAGAATGTCCATATTATGAAATGGAGCCTTTCAAAAAGATGGAAGCTCACCACTTTAATCCAAATGCTGTCCCCAAGTCAATCACTATATAAGAGGAGTTGAACTGCCGATTTCTTCATAGCGTGGGTATACAGCTGCCAGTAGATGGGTTAGCGAGTGACCGCTAGCATGTATCTCAGGATAAGAATAAAGTAATGCCATTTAAACAACCAAGTAAAACCATTCGTTATGCATACGACCAAACATATATAAGTGCCGAGAAAGGGAATATATGTTTAACATATATTTAAAACCTTTACCTAAGCTATGTAACCTTGCCATTTAACTATATCCATGGGCTGTATGGGTTTAACTCCCTCTGCTGAAAGAGTCCCAGTATGTGTAGCCACACGACCAGGAAATATCCCATAGGATAACTAGTACATCCCTCTAATATAAAATATGACACTCGCACGTGGCCATTAAAGACCTCTCATATCAGCAAATATGAGTTTTTAGTTTTGGTTTCCCTAGAACCTTCACCTTTCATGGCTCAGTTACACATCCCGCCATGAATGCCCAAATTAAAACCATATCTAAACAAATCTAATTACCATTTATTAACCAAGGCTATTTATTAGCAGTATCATAATACTAACCATACTTGAAAGATTTATCCATAGCCAAACCATTTAGGTTAGGAGACTCTCAACTGCCCTTTCCATTTACCATATTAACCTCTTGGGAGACTTCCATATACTCCACAAACAAAACCAATAAGCCTTTAACCTTTGTAAACCATTTAAACCATTTATAGTTTCATGCATAAGCTAAAAACAAGCAAGAGTTCCATTTAAAAAAGTTAATGAAATAAACATATCTTCATAAGCATTTTATAAACACCTCGGGGGTATAATATAACCAAACCTAATTCCAAAGACCATTAAACCATTACCATGCAATCCAATTTTCTAAAACCACCATTAATGAATATAAAAGCATAATTAAACCATAGGAAACCATAACAAAACTATTTACACCAAACCCTCCAATTATTAGTGGAAAACCATAACCCATGTAATATTGAGACCATGAAAACAACCAAAAAATTCATGCCTTTTTAGAAATAGTAAGTAGGGAAGAGACAATGTCTTAAACAGAGAAAGATAATGGAAAAATATCACCAGAGCAAGCCCCAAAGTAATCCCCAAGTTGAAACCCTAGCTCTCTTTCCCTAGAAGCTTTTGAGAGGATTGTTGAATATTTAGGAATAGTTTTCTATGTGTTAATGAATAATAGGGTAAATAAACTCCTAAGTGTATTAGAAGTTGTGGGTCATAATTAGTGTTAGTAGGGAAATGTCCAGAATACCCCCACTTAAATCCCTTAAAAACCCATCACAGGGATATGACTGACCCTCTTACAAGTCGTGCCCTTCCTTATGATTGGTTCCCTCTAGTCATACCGAGGCCTTAACCTTGGATCAGACACTGTCCAGTATATGACTTCTCTAACCAAGTTGTAACCTCAACATACGATCTGTACCTATGATCCGTATCCCTAGTAGAATGAATTACCAGGAGGATCAAACACTGGCCATTATACGAATCCTTAATACAACTCGTATCAAAGCCTTATGACTCATACCCTTAAGTCGTGACCATTTTAGTGATCAAAACCATCCCACTAACTAACACTGGTCAGCTCATGATAGGACCATACCACTCGTACCCTCAATATACAGCTCGTACCCATGAGTTGTATTGGGTCTTAAAATGATTTTCAAGGAAAATTTCTAAGTCCAAAACCTAGGATGTAACATAAAAATACAACCAATCAACTTTATATCTACTGGAGGGCATGAACCACCAAGCATGTTCGAGAACTCACCAAGGCTGCAAATCATATAGTAATAACCAAAACACTAGTAATTTGGAGAAATACAACCTTAGCCGAAAATTGATCAATCCAATACTTCATGTCGACAATGAATACTCAGTTCATTTACTTAGGAGATGGTCATAGGAAAGATCACCTATCTCCAAATCTCTAACTCTACTAGAATAAGAACTATATCATGACATGAATAAAGTATGCAACTCCATACCAATACTAAGAACAAACCATCACCAGGAGACAAACCCAACAAACCTAAAATATAAATCCAAAATATTTTAACATCAACATCAAAACCACTACTAGGAAATAAACTTGTTGAATTGGAAGGATTAATCCTAAACTAGTCAACCTCAGAAATAGGCTACACAACCCACTTGCCAACTCTAAAACCATAACAAAACCATGGAAAACCAACTTACCTTTAATACTATAATCCACTCCACAACCAATCTTGCATAGTCAATAAAAGATGAAAATGACCAATCTTACCTAGTTATAGAAGAGAAATCATCCAAACAAGCTAGCTATACAAGCTAATAAATCAAAATTATGAGGAAGAAAGATTCTAACTAAATATTGCTAGTCGAGTCGTCTACTAAGCGAGAATGATAAACATTAAACAATGACAATAATTACTATAATAACATAAATATCAATATAAGGAATATGTGGTACTAAAATTTAAAATCAATAGCAAGTACTATTCTAGGGCCATAAGAAACCAATAAGCCAAGGTAAATAAGACTCGAACCCAAATGCTATACCCATATACAAAATATCAACACTGATCCACTCTATCTACTACTAAAATAAATTATCTATGGGGGTAGTCATATAATCATAAACTCTATATCAAGATAGAAAAAAATCAATATAAACCTACCAAAGCATATAATCATTGATAGGTATGAGAACCCCAATACACTTAAATACAAAGGTAAAGAAAAGAGAGAAAAAGGTGCACCTATCATGGTGAAACCCGATGTCACATTACTAATATTTTTATGGAAGAATAAATGTAAATAGGTCCAGACTAGGACTGACTATCTGAATAACCAACTATGGTACTAAGTGCCCTACCTCTAACCAAAGGTTCCACAATACTGTGAGACAGATATGAATGAGCTCATGGATTGATAATCACATAGCATAGGGACACTCTATAGACCAGTGATCGATCTCTCTATAGTTGTAGCAAACCCATAAAGCACTAACTTGGCGAGAAACATTAGTTGACCCTAACTGGCTGACAAAAAGATACTGAGGGCACTCTCTACTAAAATGACCATCTTTCCATTATCATAACACACTTTAGGAACTCAATCTAGTGAGAAATTTATGCTAACTCTATCTGAACAAACCAACTCATATATAAGGCACTCTCTAGACCAATGTCCTATCTTTCTACAACCAAAACAAGCTCATATAATACCCTAAGATGCCACTTACTAATCCAAAATAGCCTCTATGGCATAAAAAACCATACCCAATTCCCCATAAAATCCAATGAGAACTCTGTCAATTGTGATTGCCACTAATAACCTAAGAGCCATCCATAGTCTAAGTCACTATCTGTGTAGAATTGGTAGACTACAAATATTGCTGATCTCCACTGAAAGAATCCTTGCTCCCAAATGGAGTACCATTAGCACTATAATAATTACATGGACTCTTATTGCTACCTTTATATGTCTAAATACATGATCTCTTAGTGGCCTTTGAATGCTCAACAACCATAAGAAAGAAAATCCTATCTGTTATCAGATGCTCTAATGCCAAATAGAGGGGCAATGCAAATCCTCTAACAAATATACTCACCATATTATTTTTGAGTGATATAGTATAGGAATATTGAAACACCCCAGACTTTGGCCCTTGAAAATTCCCTGAGCTTCGAGCTTACGGCCTTGGTCACAATTTGACCCCAGGAGTGTAGGGTGTCTTAATGGGTCATGTGACCCAGTTGTAAGATGTATAATAGATGTTGTTGAGTTTTTATCTAGGTATGAATTAAGAATACGAGTTGTGAAGACTCGTGATGAGTCGTTAGGATGAGTCGTAACCAAATCATGTAAGTAGTTGTCTTAATTTTTCTCTGAGTATGAGTGGCTTACTGTAAGCCGTAATGACTTTTTATGAGTTGCAATTATCAAACTATAGGATGTCCAGTGTTCACCCTATTTGGTTCTACTCTAGTAATGAGTAGGACCCTATGAGTCGTAGGGTCATGTTATGAGTTGGTTGGTTGAGTCGTAAGAATAACAATGTTTGGGGTCCTAGAGACTATCCTAGTTACAAATCATGACAATGATTCGTTAGGTGATGTTATGAGTAGATGGATGACTCGTAACCAAAGATGATGCTTTTCGGCTTTTAAGTAAGGGGCACTTCAGATATTCCCCACTTAAAACCTTTTAAACCCCACATACATAAAACACTTTTGGGGTATTTATTCAATACTTTAATGGATTAAACACTTTCTCTAAATCCTCTCAAGGAAGTTAAGGTAGGGTTTTACCAATTTGGTTATCTAAGGGCTTAAGGGGTTATTTATCTCCATAAATCTTCCTGATTCAAGCATGCGACTCTTCTCTCATTATTAATTTTTGAAAACACATAATTTAAAGTATTGTTTATGAGTCATTGGTATGAGGTTTGAAATAAGGGTTGAGGGTTTTGAATATTTATTGTTGAATAATGTTTTCCCATGGTTTAATTATGATTTCCATGCTTTAATTATGGTTTTTGCACATGTGGGTGCATGTGAATGGTGATTTAACTAAGGGGTCATAGTTAACCATCAATTTTATGATTTTTCCTTAATTTTGGATTTGATAATGGTATGCCCTCAGCCTGTTTGTGAAATTGTTAATGAGAATGACCTTGTCACAAGTTTGAATTATGTGTTGAACTAATAGATTGGCATAGAATGGTTAATGAATGATAAATGGCTTTATAAAGGCCTTGATGGCCATAAATTATTTTAAATTTTAACCTCGAGATTTGATTGGCTAAATGGGTTCGAGTCCCAAATGTTAAATTAATTTGATGAATTTGTTTGGACAATGGGTTTTAGTCCCAATTAATTAACTTATTATTGTGGCATATTATATGCTTGCAAGTAGGGTTGGTATTATGATACTGATAGGGTACCTATATGTATAATGGGTTAATAAATGGTGGTGCATATTAAATATTTTAAATTAGGCTTAAATGCAAGATGTGTTGTTGGGCCGTGAAAGTGGAGGTCCCAAAGAACTAGCACTAGAAATCACGCTAGCAGGTGCGGGTGTCTATGATCAGGAGATTCGAGTCCCCCATATTAAATAAATGAATAGGAGGTTTGAGTCCCCCATGATGTATACATTAGTGCCTTAGTCACCTTGATTATCTCGAGAGGTTTGAGTCCTCCATAAAGACATATACAGATATGGATATTCTCTGGTTCGTGTAACTACTCACACTGGGGACCTTCCAACTAGGGGAGAGATGGGCTCATATACCTCATGGGTGCCTAGTTATATGATATTTATGCTACACAACCCAGGTTACGATTTTTAAAATTCATTCTAATCCTTGCTCTTTACCCCAACATATGGTATTATATATGTATATATATCTCATATGATATTATGCACTGAATGCTGTATTAGTTTTGAACTGTTATTAAGGCATTATTTTGTTACTCTATCCCTAAGTTACATGCTAGAGCTCCAACTAGGGGTGTTTATGGATTGGTTTGGGTCGGTTATTGGTCAAAACCATAACCAAACCAACTTAGTTGGTTTTTAAATTTCTAAAACCAAACCAAACCACACAAAAAATAACCATCAGTTTGGTTCTTGTTGGTTTAGTTCGATTTGGTTCAGTTTTCTTCGGTTTATAACTTTAACTAATGATAAAAGTTGAAAATTAAAAAAAATCAATCCAATCTAACATATGAGATGTTAACCGAGTGTTGTATCTCAATCGTGAAACTAAGATGTCAACTGAGTGTTATACTTTAGGAAAGCTATGAACAACATCATATGAATAGTTCTAAAAATATATTTTAAAATTGCATTTAACAAAATGATATAACAAACCCCCCAAAAGGTGAACACATAAATTTCTTACTTAACAAGGTTAAAAAAAGTTAAAATTAATGATTGTCTGTAGTCAAATGAATCTCATCTATAAATTTCAATTACAACAAGATATTATTTTCACAATTAGTATCATTTGTCATTCAAAGTGCAAAATTCACTTAGAATCTCATAAGGTACTATTAAATAGATGAAGAAATGACTTAATGTGTTACAACTAAAGTTAAATCATGATTCAAATATAAAGTGTAACAAATATTTATATTGGATTTATGAATAATACATAAATAACTATAATATATATATATATATATCAGTTTGATTTGGTTATTTTATTGGTTATTTTAGAGTAAAACCAAACCAAACCAAATTAGTATTGGTTTTTTAAAATTCAAAACCAAACCAAATCTAATCAAATATCGATTTTTTAATTGGTTTGGTTTGGATCGCAGTTCGGTTTGGTTAAAAACCAAACCATGAACACCCCTAGCTCCAACCGCTAACCATCTTTATATTTTGTATCCCCACGCGATGAAGTAATTGACCATACTTCCACATCTCTTGCTCAGTGACTTGGATTTGGGATTAGCTAGCGATTTAGATTGAAGTGATGAGCTTTCATCCTTCGAAAGACCCTATTTTATGTTATGTTTTCCTTTTTATGTGTTGACTATCTCCTTGGATATTGGTTTTGGATTTTGTTAGGGGCATGTCCTGATATTTTATTGACTTTAGGTTTTGTAGAGGCTTTGTCGGATTACTGTGAACTTGGGTGGTTTGGTCGGTTGTTTATTGATGGGTAGTTGTTCGGTTATCGGTAGTTAGTATAGATATATCATGAATTATCATAAGTTTTATTGTATGCTATCTTGTTATATATTTGAAATTTATCCAACATAGGGTATAAGGTAGTCGGTGGTTTGGGAATTTGGGGGTTGGGGGTTGGTCTTTGGTCCTCGGAGGACCCAAGATACCCGTCATGGATAGGCCTTAGTTTGGATTATGAGAAAGGTGGTATCAGATCCTAGGTTCATGGTCAATTAGGTGTCTATAAATCCATGTTAATTAGAGTCTTTTTATGGGAACTTAGCACGCCACACTTATAGGGGAGAGACTATGAGGCATTTAAGAATGTTTCCCTTTCTTGTTGTCTTAATTTTAGGCTATAGAGTCTAAGGTCTTGGATCCTTCTGATTTCCATTTGTTTGTCATTCAGATCATGCCTCCAAGAAGATTTGATGTCCGTAATACTTTTTCTATCCCATCTGAGGACAATGTGGATGGAGCTCGTCTAACTTTTGGGGTCCAGACCCAGTCAAGGGTCACTGCATCTGACTGTCCTCCTGGATTCCTACCTGTCCTTACTGATCCTACTCTTAAGAGTGATACTCATACTCCATCACCTCAATGAGAGGTTACTAATGTTGATTTCCATCACTCCATTAACCTGTTGACCTAGCTGGTGACATCTCAGTCATAATAATTAAGTTATTGTAGTTCTGCTATGGGTTTGTCTGAGGACACTAGAGCTGGCCAATTTATTAACTCTAAGGTTGAGAAATATCCTTAAAGTTTCATTGATGAGATAGATAATATATTTCAAGTTATGCATGATTTGGAGGTTGAAGGTGTAGAGTTTTCTACCTACCAATTAAAGTATGTGGCATACTAGTGGTACGATGAGTGGGAATAGTTGAGAGGCAAAGATGCTGGTTCTACCTTATGTGATGATTTTTCTAGTTAATTTCTAGACTAATTCTTTCCTCAGGAGTTGAGGGAGATGAAGGTGGAAGAATTTGTTTGCTTTAAGCAAGAAAAAATGATAGTCAAAGGGTATGCATTAAAATTTCCTTAATTATCCCTATATGTTCCTGAGTTGGTATCTAGCATGAGGTCCAGGATGAGAAAGTTTTCTTTTTGGTTGTTGCGAGACTTGATTCTAATGAGTAACGCTACCTTGTTAAACAAGGATATGGATATTTCTCAGCTTGTGATTTATATGCAATAGGTTAAAGAAGAGAAAAAATAAAAGTTGAGATTGGTGAGAGAAAGATTAAGAAATTTTGGTATCAGAACAAAGTGGAGGATAACAATATAGTGGAAAGTAGTCTAAGAAGAAGACCTGTGGAAGTCCTAACTCCTATTCGATGGCTATTTCTCCCTACCCAAAGTCATCTGGTGACTAACATTTTCAAGGCAGTGATGCTTCTAAGGAACAAGGTGCCCAATCTCAGGCTAATAGGGCCCAGTCAGTACCATCCTACCATTCCTTCTTATTTTATGGTCAACACCATCATAGTTAGTATGAGAAAGGGAGGAACTGATGTTTTCATTATGGCCAAATTGGACATATATAGCGGGATTGTCAATCTAGAGTTGCTTATATGGAAAACAAGGTTCCTGCTGCCTTTTTATCATCTCCTGCACGAAAAGGTGCCACTTTGGCTTTGGCACTGGTTAGAACAACCTTTATGCTCTCACTATTTTTTAGGAGTCTGAGGTATCTCCAAATGTCATTACTGGTATGTTGAAACTTTTTTCCCATAATGTGTATTGTCTACTTTATTCGGGGTCTACTCTCTCTTATTTGACCCCATTTGTTGTTGTGCATTTTGGTTTTGATCCTAAGTATTTATCAGACCCTTTTTCTATTTCTACCCTATTAGGTGACTCTGTTGTTGTTAGAAGAGTCTATAGGGTTTGTGTGGTATTTGTTGGTAATAGAGAAAATTTAGTGGACTTTATAGAATTAGGCATAGTTGAATTTTATTTTATTTTACGGATGAATTGGTTGCACTCGTGCTATGCTTCTCTAAACTACTGGACCCGTATAATTATGTTTAAATTCCCTAATGAGCCAATTGTTGAATAGGAGAAAGTTTCCTAGAGCCTAAGTGGAGGTTCATATCAACTCTTAGAGCCCAAAAATTAATTTCAAAAGGTTGTCTATATCATCTTGTCTGGGTTAAAGATTCTAACTTGGAGGAACCATCCTTACATTTTGTTCCAGAGGTAAATGAGTTTCCTGAAGTATTTCCTGATGATCTTTCTAGTGTCCCCCCGATAGGGAGATTGATTTTGGTATTGACCTTGTTTCAGACATTCTATCCCTCCATTTAGAATAGCACCAGCTGAGTTAAATAAACTTAAGAAAAAGTTGAATGAACTTTTAAAAAGGGGTTTCATCCATTCTAGTGTATCCCTATGGGGTTCACCTATATTGTTCATGTATAATAAAGATAGTTCCGTTCGTATGTACATTGGTTATTGACAGGTTAATAAGGTGATGGTAAAGAATAAGTATCCACTTTCGAGAATTGATGATTTGTTTGACCAGCTCTGAGGTGCTAAATTCTTTTGTAAGATCGATCTTTAATTAAGATATCATCAGTTAAAGATTAGGGAAATGGAAATCCCTAAGATAGCTTTTCATACCTGGTATGGGCATTTTGAGTTCTTGGTCATGTCTTATGGCTTGACCAATGCCCCGACAACATTCATGGACTTGATGAATATGGTGTTCTATCAGTTTCTAGATTTGTTCGTGATTGTCTTTATTGATGAAATTTTACTGTACTCCAAGCGCGAGGTGGATCATGCAGATCACCTCTGTATTATGTTGTAGACCTTAAAAGATCAGTAGTTGTATGCCATGTTCTCAAAATATGAATTCTAGTTAAATGCTGTTACATTTTTGGGTCTTGTAATATCTAGTGAGGGGATCATGGTGGATCCACAAAAGGTTGCAGTAGTTAATAAATTGTCTATACCCATGACTCCAATCGATATTTGGAGTTTCTTAGGTTTATCAGGTTACTATAGAAGGTTTGTCGAAAGTTTCTCTTCTATTACTACCCATTGGCCAAGCTGACTCAGAAGAATGTGAAGTTCTTGTGGTCTGATGCTTGCGAGGGTAGTTTTGAGAAGCTAAAAAAAGTTGTCTTTGGCTCCAGTCTTGATCTAACCTGAGGGTATTGATAGTTTTTTGGTCTATTGTGATGCATCCCGGGTGAGACTTGGTTATGTACTAGGGCAGCATAGAAAAATGGTTTCTTATACCTCAAGGCAGTTAAAGGTTCATGAGAAGAACTATCTGACTCATGACTTGGAATTATTAGTCGTGGTGTTTACATTAAAAATTTGGCATCACCATCTGTATGGGGTCTATGTTGATATCTTTTCTGATCATAAGAGCCTTCCATACGTGTTCACTTAGAAGGAGCTTAATCGCAGGAAAAGAAGGTGGTTTGAGTTGCTGAAGGACTATAATATGAGTCTTCACTACGATCCAGGTAAAGCTAACATGGTTGCTCATGATCTTAGCAGGTTTTCGATGGGTAGCTTATCGCATGTGGATGAGGATAAGCAGGAATGGTAAAAGATATTCATTGTTTGGCTAACCTTGGAGTCCATCTCTTAGACTTTGAGAATAGTGGTATGTTTATGAAACAGGTGGTGCAATCATCTCTTTGTCCTAAAATAAAAGAGAAATAAATATTAAACCCTTTCTTGATAAAGATCGGGGATGATATGGATAAGCAAAAGTGATGTCCTTCGAGGTTGGTGGTGATGGTATCTTGAGGTACCAAGGAAGGTTGTCTGTTAACGATGCAGATGGATTACGAAGCAGGATCTTAACTGAGGCCTATGAATCACTTTATATGATTTATCCCTATTCAACAAAGATGTATCATGATCTCAAGGACATATATTAGTGGAATAACATGGAGCAGGATATAGCCAACTTTGTGACTAAGTGTATGGTATGTCAGCAAGTGAAGGTGGAGCACATGAGGCTCGGTGGGCTATTTAAAGAAATTAAATTATCAGTATGGAAGTGGGAAATAATTAATATGGATTTTTTTACCAGCCTTCCGCAGCTGTAGAATTAGTGTGACTCTATTTGGGTCATCGTGGATAGGATGTCTAAGTCTATTCACTTCTTGCAAGTGAGGACTAATTATTCTGCCATGGACTATGAAAAGTTGTTACTTTAGAAGGTCGTAAATTTGCATGGTGCACCTATCTCGATTATCTTGAATCATGGTACTAAGCTCACATTGTATTTCTGGCACTCTTTTCAGCATGGTTTGGGGAGTAAAGTGAGCCTTAGAACCACCTTTCACCTATAGATGGATGGGTAAGCAGATAAAACTATTCAGACTTTGGAAGATATCCTGCGAGCTTGTGTAATTAACTTTGGTGGTAGTTAGTTTGACCACTTGCCTCTCATTGACTCACCTATAACAATAGTTACCATTTTAGCATTGGTATGGCTCTCTTTAAGGCATTATATGGTAGGAGGTTTAGATATCCTATTGGGTGGTTCAAGGTTGGTGAAGTGTAGATGTTTGGCTCAGATTTGGTTTACCAAGCTATAAAAAGGGTAAAGGTGATTCGGGATAGGTTTAAGACCACCCAAAGTCGTCAAAAGTCCTATGCAGATGTGAGGTAGAGAGAGTTGGAGTTTGAGGTTAGAGATTAGGTGTTCTTGAAGGTGTCTCCCATGAAGGGAGTAATGCAGATCAGGAAGAAATAAAAAATCAGTCCCTAATATATTGGCTCGTACTTGTTTTGAGAAGGGTTGGTAATATGGCATATGAATTAGATTTTCCCTCTAGGAACAGTTCCATTCACTGGTGTTCCATTTGTCCATGTTGCAGAAGTGGGTGGGTGATCCTTCATTGGTTGTTCCCTTGGAGAACATTGTATTTCAAATTCTTTTTCCTATGAGGAGGTACTAGTGAGGATTTTGGATTGGCAAGTCTGCCGGCTGCAGACGAAGGACGTGGCTTCAGTAAAGGGTCTGTGGTTACTTGGGAAGCTGAGGAGAACATGAAGTCCAAGTATATATTCCTATTCCTTATTCCAGAAATTCATGGTTGAGGTATGTGTTTTCTTAACATCTTTGTTTTCTTTCGTTGTATAAGAAAGGTTGAAAATTTCCTTTGTATTTTGTTTTTTGTCTTAAATGTAAGAGTAATTATGTTTGAGGTCGAATTGTGCTAGAAATGACTTGTCCCATCATTCAAGGATGAATGATCGTAAAGGGGGAGACTGAAACACTCTGGTCTGTGGCCCTTGAAAATTTCTTGAGCTTTGGGCTCGTTGCCTTGGTTACAACTTGAACCCACAAGTCGTAGGGTGTCTTAATGGGTCATGTGACCCAGTCATAGGATGTACAGTGGATATTGTTGATTTTCTATCCTAGGTACTACTTGGGGACACAAGTCGTGAATACTTGTGATGAGTCGTTAGGACGAGTCGTAACCAAATCATGTAAGTTGTTGGCTTGATTCTGCTCTGAGTACAAGTGGCTCACTGATGTCACCAAAAACTACACCTCAACTATAAGTATAATACAATCAATTGGAAATATAGTAACCCAACAAGGTTGGGGTTAATCCCACAGGGAAAACGTGAACAGTTGTTTGCCTTGATGTATTCCATGAGCAGTATAGGAAAGTAAATGAGGGGGTTTTGTTATCAATGGTAAATAGTAACTAATTCTTGAGTGCTTATGAGTTGAGATCAATATGGAATGAATGCTAGGTGTATGTTCTCCCTGGCTTCTCAACTGCATAAATTTATTGTGATCAACCCAATTATTCTGTTGTTCTGCATGCAAAGCCTACAAGATAGGTATTATCTACTGCTTAGAAGAAATTTCATCCTTTGCCTTGGTTATCATCTTAGGGTGTCTCCTTGTCTCCCCTTTCTACGACTTCAGTTATACTTGGTTATCATATCACTGTCTTAATCTTCTTTTCCCAATCGCAAGCTTCTTAGTTATCTAATGGATGCGAATATAGGCAATCTCAAGGTACTGGAACTACTTAAGGCATATTATTGTGAAGATGAATTAAGATATATGAGAAACCCTAGAACAATTGAGTCTCACACTTCCTCTACATAGCTAATCCACCAAGGTTACCACAACCCTAGATAAGGAGATTAGCCGCTCATATTTGTGCAAGAAACCATGATTGACAATGAAGAACACATAAAGTCAGTTGCACAAGAATAAGATGAATAAACTCCAAAGTCTTTAATTGAATAAAACCCTAAAAATCTTAAGAAAAATTGTAAGAGTATGTAATAATATGTAATAGAGCATAAAAGAATGTCACAACGCGTAACCTAATAAAAGATAAACCCTAGGGTATTTATAGTATGTCAAAATAACATAAAAATCCTATTAAAAATAGAAAAGGTAAAGTTAAGTCGGCAGTCAGTACGACTCGGTCTTCACTCGTATCCTCAGCTTATGAGTCGTATCCTATCTTTTCGTATCCGTTCTAGGGTTTGATCTACCCAAGGCTTCAACTCTCTGTTCAACATACGACTTCTACTTACAAGTTTTACCTTAGTGTATGAATCATGTCCTTCATCATCATCCACCTAGGACTTTAGTCTTTTCAGGTCTTGAACACTGGTTTGTATACGACATCCCTATACGAGTCGTACTCAGACTTTCGACTAGTATACCTTTGACACTTCAACTCCTGGATAGTAGCTCAAGTTCTATTATACTAATGACTTCCGCATACGACTCATACCCTGGCTTATGACTGGGGGTACTTGAGTAGTATTTTTCACATACTTGGATACTCAATTTGGATTTTGCTTGTGTTATTCATACGATTCAATATATGAGTTATGTTGATTGGTTATGGCTCAGAGACTGACTCGTATACTGACCAGAGTTGGTCTTTTTCAGGTCTTTTTCTTCTTTTTTTGTTCAAACACTGTTGTAGATCGGTTTTACCTGCAATTCACACCAAAGTTCATCATATCCAACAAAATGCCCTAAGATCACGCATAAATTTGCGGTATCAAGCATTGAAAGTGTTGTGTTTCCACACCACATCAACACCCTTAACTTACACTTTTGCATGTCCTTAGGCAAATAAAACCAAATTACTAATTTCTAGCACTGAACCGATGCTTAAATAGGATGATCTCAAGCAAACCCATGGTAGTGATTTTGAATTAAATTTCAATCATGTTTTTCCCCCTTTTAATTTTCAAATTTTCAACTCAAACTTGCGTATAACTGTTTAGCACATGTAGAAACACCAAGGAATCTGATGATAGCATTACATTAGCATTATACACTTGGGCATAGACATGCTTTACATTCATCAAACAATATAGCAACCTAGCAATATAACCCATGTGCACTCACAATCAAAGAAATCCCATTCACTCTTCATGGATAGACTACTCTATTTAGGGATATGACAAACGACTCTCTCTCTCACAATGAAGTATCACCGGTGTGTACAGAATACCATATACTTGCCCTTATGCTCTTTTCCTAAGTTTTCAGATAGTCACAGTAGGATCACTATAGGACTTTATTTGGCTTGTAACACAGTCTTACGGATGGTATGATACCTATGGATATCTAAAGTGACTAAGCCTCCTGGATACTACGCTCTTCTCAGGTCCACTACTTTTGACTTCTTTTATTTCCACCCTTATATCTCCCTTTTTCTTCTAAGCAAATTTCACTTGGGTCAGGCGTTGATTTCTAGAACTTATTTTTCTTTTTCTTTTTCTTTTTCTATACCTTGTACATTTTTTTCTTTTCTTTTCATCATACCTGCCCATGTTTTAACTATTTCCGTTGTACACATTTTTCTTTATTCTAGCTTTTCTCTTACACACCCCTATAACTTAGGAGATTTGCCAGAGTTGAGATGCCTAGTATCTACAAGAGGACCTAGGCCAAAACAGATTCATTGTAAGTTAAATGGGAAGGTGATAGGTATAACGAGAAAAATTTGTCTAAAACGGCTCAAATATTTGGATCAAGGGGATTTATTCCTTTGGTTAGGGCATTTTAGGCTTAAGTGGACTAATACAAAATGGGTATATGATCACTTTCTAGTTAACCATCCTAGACCTAGGTAAAATCAACCGGGCAAGTTCTAGATTCTAACACAACCGAGAACTCAGTAAACGTTACAGTACACCTGCATAGGGTTACACTACTAAGTACTAGTTATCCAACTATGAAATTGTTTTATCCCGATCTGTGCTATCCCTAATACTAATGCCATTATTAGATACTTAACAACTTTATACACATATATAAATCACGTGGTTCATTAAATCCAAAATTTTTGAGAGGCCCCCAATTTCACAATAACATTTCTAAAATTAGCACAGATCTTTCGTCTATCACAAAGTATAAATCCAAATCTTTCAATACAACTTGAAATTCTTTCAAAATATATCAAAATCATAATAAAAAATAAAAAAATATCCTCTGTCATAGGCACACTGATCTACTCCCTATCTCTGCTGCCCACATCAAACCTACAAGTCCTAATAGACTTTCAGTTTTAGCTACATCTAAAAATTTTCAAACTGCTCCTAAAATTTTTGGTACCCCACCTCTACCTTTAGAATAGTTCACTTTCCCCAGTGCTACAAAAATAAAAGAGAGTAAGGATCAGGGTCATACCTATACACTCAAGGCATCAGAGCATCAATATTAGTATGTGGGCCCTCATGTCGGGTGCCACTCTTGTCATCTACTATCCGAACAATCGAGAATGACTCAACAATAGTTGGGGGAACAAAAGAAACCCCCTCCGTATTAGAGATTGGAGAACTTAACCTACTAGCTCCGATAGCCATCTTCTTGACTCGCGTCTCCCGATCAACCTCATCCTGAGTGCTCTTGAGTCTATCTTTTTTTCTTACCAGCTCTATCCTTTTTTTTTCTCTCTTTTTCTCTTTTTTATTCATCGATCTCCTCATCTTGCACATTTATCGAGATGACCCAAATATTAAGTACCTCAACAATGGGAATCACAGTCTCCATAACTGGCTCAATAATAATTGGACTCTTATACATCTCTATAACTATCTTTTTTATCTCTGCAATCTCTTCTCGAAAATCAACAACACTGGGCATCTGCCTAGTACCTAACTATCGAGTAATTCTTGACTTAAATGTATCTAGGCACCCTTGGACTTGCCAATCCTGTGCCTCGAACTTCCTATCCATCCAACTTCGTAGTCTGCCCTCTATGTGACCTACTTTCATAGTGAGAGTAGCCAACTGGGTCACGACTTCAATCCAGGAAGCCTGAGAGGTCATCATCATACCGAGAGACATACCCCATGGCCTAAGTGGTATAAAATATACTGGCAGTGGGGCACTGGAAGTACCCACTGCATCAGAGGGTGCAGTCTTAATCTATGCACCTGCCTTAGTAGTCTTAGCTGGAGTAGGGGCATCTGTACGGTCATCTTGTAGGAACATTACCACCATAGCATCTACAGCCTGTCATATAGGTTGGGCCAAAGGGTTACCCACATCTCAAATCAATCCAATATCAAAAGTTTGCCAGGGCCCGATCATCTTGTCAAAACCTAGTATCTCAAATATTCTCACTACTAATCATATCTGCTTAATCATACAGGGGTAGGCTAGCAATGCCTTTTGACCCCCAACTACCCAATCTCTCAATTCTCGGGCCAAGAACTCACCCACATCAAATGCATTCCCTGCTGTGAAACTTTCTATCACAGCAGTACAAACCAAGCTCAACACATCATCACCTTTTGTGGGATATAACCGGTGATGGGCTAGTGTCCACCACACCTTACCTTTAAAGTTGAGGGATGCTTTCTTTATCTACTGAGAATCACTAATACCTCTTGCCACCCAAGTAGCATGCTCACCCTATGTAGCTATCCTCTCAGCTATCCATCTAAACATCACCATTTTATCATTAGTACCCAATGTCTGATTTATGATCTTTCTCATCTCGGCCATTCTTTAGTCCATCTATCTAGTGTTGGCTAGCGCTTGATATTCTGACCCATATAGAAATCTCTCGATAGTCTGGAAAGAAATATCAACACATACATCTTAGATCATGAGGGAGGCAATAAGGTCACTTTCTTTCCACAACATACCCTATGGATATTGCCGCTGAAGTTCATCTTTGTATGCGGCATAAAACTCACAAATAAGTACCTCACTGTATCTACCCAGTTCTCTTATCATCTACCCAAATCTGTATTACCTAAAGTGCTCTTTAAACTCGAGTAATCTAGCCATCCCAATAGTAGTTATTCTCCTCTCTAGGTATAATACTCTCTTAATATTACCACTCAAATAATGAGATAGCCCCGTATTAAATATCTACTGCATATCGAGGTACCCATCATTCAACTATGGGCACTAGAGCAGTGTTTAATATGATTCGAAAGTCCTGTCTATCCATAGGGGTCGCATCTACCTCGGGACCCTGAGCATCATTTGTACTCTCCTCAGCTAAACTAAACTCACCCTCATTATCATCATCATCAACTGGCACTAATGTGTGTGGAGGAGAGACAATTGCATTCTTTTTTCTTGTCCCCCTTTATGGTAGTGATTCAGACCCTTTTTGCACTGCTTTCTTACCCTTAGACTTAGCAGGTGCCTTTCCTTTGTTCTCAGCTTTCTTGGTGTAGTTCCATTATACTCTTCTCCACTACTCTCTGATATTGTTTCAGACTCGGAGAAACTAGTTTCCACACTCTCAATTGGTGCTTGTTTGTTCCCTTTTTGTCAACTGTTTTGGATAAAGAAGCATTTTTTTAGAGGTATTTGCTGCAAGTACACTAATATTAGTAACTAAGAAAAGAATAGAAAAGAAAAGAAAAATTAAAGTTCAATGTGCTTGGTTTCAGTTGGGTACGAGTGGTAGGTACTGGTCGTACCCACTGGGTATGACTCATATATCCAAGAAATATCCTAGACAATGAATGACCTTTGTTCATTGGCCAGCTTACGACTCCTCCTTACCAGTTACATTGGATAGGTACAACTTGTATCTAACAGTCGTAAGTTGGTAAAAAACTTTTATTATATTTTTATATTTCCTTGGTGGGTATGATAAGTGTGTACGACTCGTATAGTATGGTTACGACTTGTATGGCTGAGTTGTATCCATTTCATAATCTTAAATTTTGTAGATTTCCATATTATCAGTGCGTACGAGTCCCATTACGATTCCTGTACCGATAGTTATGAGTCGTAAGAAGTCTCATATCTACTGCAACATAGAAGTCCAACTTTAAAGTTTGACTTCCATGAAATTCCCAAATTATCCAACACTATATTTCAAGCTATATAAAACATTTCAACATATATAGACATAAAAATCCATTCCTAAACCCTATTTCTACCCTCATTTTAAATTTTCAACACAAATATTGCAAATATTATACCAGCAATCCATGAAATATAGAAATTCTACTTAAACTAAGTTAATTATATCACATCTACTCCATTCAACTTGAAAAGTAAAGAGAATGAGCTTGGGAACATACTTGATGAGTTGAAGAAATGAGTTCTTGTTTTCGATCTTAGTAGAACTCAATTTTGAGTTTGAATCACAAAATAGGAACCAAGTAAGGTTGTTGGTAAGTTAATTGAGTTGAAAATAAGTTGATTTTTCCATTTTTAGTTCAAAATTTGTATGAAAAACGTGTCGGGTATTCTTTGAAGGTCTTAGGTACCCGATCAGGTTTTCTTTTCCCTTTACAATCAAAGGGCCAAACCCTAGATTTGCCCTAGTAAGCCAGGGTATGAGTGGTCTATATGACTCGTACCTAGGCTTACGGGTCATTCCTTTGACTCATATGGCCCTGAGATTTTATCTGGGTTCTGAAGTGGATATGATTCTCAATTATGAATCATACCATAAGGATATGACTCGTATTGGGAATCATATTCATTCCAAATACTTATAACTAAATTTGCTTTTTCTCTAAGTCAATATGGCTGTTACTCAGGAGTTGTACCGTATAGGTACGACTTGAAAAGAGTCCATGTGATAACTTCTTTAGTTCTCTAAATTTTGTCTGCATTCTTTTATTCCTGCACATTGAAAAAACACATTACCCTATAAATGAAATAAGTATAAAAACATAGGTTATATCTTACACAATGCTTAATTTAACATTGCGGCACGACATGGCTAAGTTGGATACTTAGACTTCACCAACTAGCCTTATGGGTTGCCTCCTACACAACACTTGATTTAACATCGTGGCATGATACAATTGCCTTGATTAATCAAACTTCATTAAGGTTAATATCAGTTAATTTTTTCACCTCTTCTGTCTTTCCCATGTAGTGACTTACTCTTTGTTCGTTTACCTTGAATGGGCTTGCACTATCCTTCTTTAGTTCTAAAGCACTATATGGGTAAAACCTTGTCACTGTGAATGGACCATACTACCTTGACATTAGCTTACGCAAAAATAATTAAAGCCTGGAATTGTAAAGTAGCACTTGGTCACCTTTTTCAAATACCCTTTTCTCAATCTTTCGATCATGATGCAACTTTATCTTTTCCTTGTAAAGTGCTGAACTTTCATATGCTCGAAGTTAGAATTCATCCAACTCATTGATCTTATTAAACATTGATTTTGCTGTATTCTTCCACTCTAAATGCAACTTCTTTAACACCTATAGTGCCTTATGCTCAAGCTCAATTGGTAACTAACAAGCCTTTCCATACATAAACTAGTAGGGTGAAACACCTATGGGGGGTTTTGTAAGTTGTACGGTAATCCCATAATACATCATCTAACTTTCTTTCCCAATCAGTTCTATTGGCATTCACAGTCTTCCCCAATATGGACTTGATTTCTCTATTAGACACTTCAACTTGTCTACTAGTTTGCGGATGATAAGGTGTTGCCACCTTGTGATTCATACCATATTTTTCAAGCAAACTCTTGAATAGATGATTTAAAAAATATGACCCTCTGTCACTAATAATAGCCCGTGGTATTCCGCATCAAGATAAAATATTCTTTCTTAAAAATGCAGTGACACTCCTTGCTTTATTGCTAGGAAGCACAATTGCTTCCACCCACTTTAAAACATAATCAACAGCTACAAGTATATACTTTATTCCATAAAAACTCATAAAAGGTCCTATGAAATCTATGCCCCATACATCAAAAACTTCCAATTTAAAGATAAGAGTCATAGGTAATTCACGTCTTCTAGAAATAGCACCTTGACATTGACATTGATCACATATGGTAGCATAGTCATGAGCATCTTTTTATATGGTCAGCCAATAGTAGCCGCATTGTAGGATCTTATGAGCTATATGGGCCCTTACATGATGACCACCATCTAGTTATGAATGACACACTTCAAGTATGCTCATCATCTTTTCTTTAGGTATGCACCTATGAATGATTCCATCTGCATA
The DNA here is from genome assembly GCF_002878395.1 of Capsicum annuum. Classification (NCBI taxonomy): domain Eukaryota; kingdom Viridiplantae; phylum Streptophyta; class Magnoliopsida; order Solanales; family Solanaceae; genus Capsicum; species Capsicum annuum. The sequence continues at coordinate 130,029,051 of NC_061116.1, read as the reverse complement.
AATTTTAGTAAGATAAAGTTTATCCCAGAAAATTTTTCTTACCTCGGGCATGAACTTCTTCCTTTGCTGATATAAAAGATCTTCTGGTACTAGATCTCTTGCTAAGTAATTTTCATAATCTGCAACCCATGGAATTAAATCTTGGGAAGCTACCAATATCTGTTCATTAGGAAAACTGTTATCAATCTCCAATACCATAGGAACCTTCTGCATAACTTCCTTCTCTTGTCTAGACAAGTGATTTGCAACTTGATTTTCTGTCCCTTTTCTATCTTTTACCTCAAAATCAAATTCTTGCAATAGCAACACCCAATGAATAAACCTTGGCTTTGCATCTTTCTTAGCCATTAAGTATCACAATGCCGTATGGTCTGTGTGCACAATCACCTTTGTCACAATTACCTTGCGAGACCATGTTGATTTTCTCCAAGTTATCCAAGTGTGAGTTTTGGCTTGAGCCGGTGATATTTCTTGGACATATGGTATCTAAAGCTGGTATTATGATAGACTCGCCTAAGATTGAGGCTGTTTATGATTTGACTAGGCCTATGTCTCTGACAGAGGTCCATAGTTTCATTGGTTTGGCTGGTTATTACCAACATTTTATTGATAGATTTATGATTATTTTAGCCTCTATGACTAGGTTAACTCAAAAGGAAGTTCCATTCTGGTGAATCCAGAAGTATGAGTTGAGCTTTAGAAAGGTTAAAGATTGTCTTATGTTAGCTCCAGTGTTAAATTTGCTAGTTGAGGGTGAAGGATTCACCATATTTTGTGATACTTTTGGTGTTGGTCTTGGTTTGGTTTTAATACAGCAGGGTTATTTCATTGGATAACTTCTAGACAACTTAAGGTGCATAAGTGCAACTACCTTACTCATGATTTGGAGTTGGCGGCAGTAGTTTTCGCACTCAAGATTTAGAGGTATTATTTATATAGGGTACATTATGAGATTTTCACTAATCATTATAGCCTTCAATATCTTATGACCCAGTGAGAGCTTAATGCTTGATAGCGTAGATGGATAGAGTTGCTAAAAGACTATGATGTTTCTATTTTGTATTAATTGGGTAAGTCAAATATAGTAGCTGATGCCTTGAGTCACAAGGTAGTGGGTATGGATATCTTGGCTTGCATATTAGTTTCTTAGAGGCCTATGGCATGTGATGTTCAATCTTAGATAATTTGATGGTTCATCTTGATATTTCAGATCCTATAAGGATTTTGGCTTATGTAGAGGTGAGGTCCTCCCTATTTGAGCTAGTTTATAATCGTCAGTGTGAGGATAGCAAGCAATGCCTTCTCCATGATTAGATTTGTAAGTCCGAGAGGCACACTATTAATTTTGAAGGTGTTTGAGATTTTAGAGTCGTATTTGTGTTCCCCAATTTAATGATTTTATCTAGTCTATTCATTATGAGTCTCACAATATTCTATTCACCCTGACACAGCCAAAAAGTTTAGAGATTTGAGATTATATTACCAGTGGGATGACATGTAGAGAGATGTGGTAGACTTTGTGGCTCGTTGCCTGTGTTCTTAGCAGGTTAAGGCCGGGCATCAGCGTCCTGGTGGATTGACTCAGAGGTTGCCTATTCCTGAATGAAAAAAATGAATTACTATAGACTTCATTAGTGGGTTGCCAGTACTTCCCCTGGTTTGGATGGTATTTGGGTTATTCTGGATTGTTTGACCAAGTTGGCACATTTCATTCCTATTTAGATGACCTTCAGTGCTGAGAGATAAGCGCTTATTTATGTTTGGTAGATAGTTTTATTGCATAGGGTGCCCATTTCTATCATATTAAATTGTGGTTTTGTGTGTACTTCACTGTTTTAGAGAGCATTTTAGGAGAAGTTGGGTACTAGAGTGGATTTGAGTACGACCTTTCATCATTAGATTGATGGTTAGTCCAAGTAGACTATTTAGGTGCTCAAGGTTATGCTACGATATAGTGTTATGGATTTTGGAGGGTAGTGGGATCAACACTTAGCATTGGCAAAATTTGCGTACAATAACAACTATTATTTGAGTATTGAGATGGCACCTTATAAGGCTGTCTAGTAGGAGATGTCATTATTGATAAGATGGTCTGAGACTTCTGAGGTAAGACCTCATGGTACGAATTTGCTTGAGGACACATTGGATAGAGTCAGGATGATTCAGGATAGGCAGAGAGCAGTCAGAGTAGGTAGATGCCTATGTCGATCATAGGGGCTGTGCCTTGAGATTTGGAGTTAGTGACCGTGTATTCCTTCGTATTTCTCCCATAGGGGTATGATGAGGTTCAGGAGAAAGGGTAAGCTTAGTCATCTCTATATTAGTCCTTTCAAAATTCTCTGCGCAGTTGGCGATGTGCCTTATGAATTATCCTTACCTCCAGATTTTGCTACTATTCATCCAGTTTTCTATGTCTCTATGTTGCGGAGGTATATTCCGAACCCGTCTCATGTGCTTATATGGGACTCAATCTAGTTAGATGAGAAGTTGACCTAGTGGAGGAGCCCGTGCTTATTTTGGCTAATGATATGAGGCAGTCGCATACCAGAGAGATTCTTGTAGTTAAGGTTTAGTAGAGGAGCACTTAGGAGATCGATAGCGAGATACGAGCCCAGTATTCTCACCTATTGAGGCTTCAGGTATTCTCATCACCTTTAACTTTTAGGGATGAAAGTTCCTTAGTAGTGGATAACGTAATTGCCCTTTGGGTCAGTTTTCATAATCCCATGTATTTTCACCATTAGAGCTCTCCCATAGTATCCCTAAGTCATTTATGAATTGCTGGAACTGATAGTTTGTTTACCAGGCAGTTTTTTTGGTTTTTAGAACCATTTTCCCATTTAGAAGTCTTCGCTGGTTCCAAATGGTCATCGAGCAAAACTCTCAATAAAACGATCTCGGATACAAATTCTAACTATGCTAGCACCTCTAAAATATCAATTCTTAGCTAGGTAGACCTTTGGTTTAAGTCCTACTGCACCCAAGCTCATTTCGACCTATTGGTCAAAAAGTTGGTAATTTGGAAATTCGAGCGTGGGACCCATATTTGGTCAAAACTACCTCGGATGGAACATCCAACTTCGCCAATGCATCCGGGACATTGAAATTAATGTGGTTACATTTTTATTTGCTCATATTGGATTCTGGATGCATCCTGAGGCATTCTAAGTTTTAGTTGCCATCTAGTGTCATAGAAGGATACCGCGATTGCGGAGGGAGTATCGCGATCAAGATGTCACGATCGCAGCTTGTATGCATGTAATCGGAAGATCCAAGTACTTGGAAGGGGGTATTCAAATGCCATTTGTTCAAGAATTGGATATTTTCACCTTCCTTTGAGTTCCATAAACCTTATTAGAGTGTGCATATTATAAATTGAGTCTTGGGTGTGGATTGGGAGCATAAATAACTTTTATATTTGTGATTAACAAAGGATTTATGACGTAAATCCTTTATTTCTAGTATTAAATTTCTTGATTATTTGACCAAAAACCCATTTAGCTTAAGGGCGTGATTTAAGCCTTAATAGGCATGGTTTTTACTTGATTATCCCTAATGGTATTTGGACATTGTGTTGATCTCAGAAACTTGTTTTCTATATGTGGGACCCATTTGGGGTTTTTGGTGTCATTTTTGGACTTGAAGCACAATGGTGCAATATAGGTATCGATATTCTCGTAATGATGTGTAGATTGTGTTTTTGATAACTTGGCACCTTGAAGAAGCTTTATGGAAGAAAAAATCAAAAGTTTAGCGATTTGTGAGCTTTATTCAGATTTGAGGTCAGTTAAGCTTACTTCTTGTTAGATTGAGCTTTATTATAGTATAATTATGATATCTTGTTAAGATTGGGATGGGTTTTAGGTGTTGGAATGATAAATGATAATCATTGGGATTAGTTAAAATATTTAATCTATTTGAACTCATAATATGAAATACTTGACTTGTAGTTTAGAACCGTGGATTATTGGACTTGTTATCTCATGGATAGCATGAGAATGATTTAGTTGTTCTAGTTAAATAAGAGTGACCTTATCACTCATGTTAAGAGTAAGTTGATCTTAGTTGTGTACAATTATAGAATTGCCTTAGTTGTTTTGGATGGGTTACGAGTAAAGTATGAGGATGAATTACACCATAGAACTATTGTGGATTGATAAAACTCTAAGATACGTTTAGATAACTTAGCTTAGCCCCAGGTAGAGGTTAGGCTTAAAGAAAATTTTTTGATATTAGAGTGGAACTTAACCCACCTTAAGTTTGGATTTTGTAGTTTTATTAAAGATGTAGATGCTTGTTAAATGCCTAGAATATGCCTTTGGTAGTATGATGGCTAACCCTCGGTAAATAAATTATCCATGATATTGGTATTGGAAGTAATGTTCTTGGTTTCTTAATAAATCATTGTTAATGCTTGGATAGTAATGGAATGTCTTATAATTTGAGCCCATGGCTATGCTATCACTCAAATCATTGACTAGACTACTATGTGGGATTTGGATTGTGTTATTACTCATATTATGTTCGGGTCTAGTAACTAAACTAGCGTTTGTGCTAAAAATCCCTCATGTGATAATATTGTGAGCCATGATGATAAAGGTCTCCAAAGGTATACTTTTTGCTTCATGAGTAGCCATGCTACTAATTATGTTGTACCCGATAATGTATTGAATGTTCATGCCATATGTATTCATGTATTTATTGATTTTAATGATGATATGTGAATGTATGCACCTCCCTACTTCTCCTTTACCTTATCCCTCATGGGACTTTCCATTTATTCTTGATATTGATTAAGTATATATATTATTGATACCCGATTTGAGTCCAGAGGATGTGTTAATGATATTTTGCCCGGTTCGAGTCTGGAGGATATGTGGATATTATTGATACCCGGTTTGAGTCCATAGGATGTGTTGATTAAATTATTACCCGATTAGAGTACGGATGATATGTGGATATTATTGGTACTTGGTTCGAGTTTGAGGGATATGTTGATGATATTCTTACCCGGTTCGAGTTTGGAGGATTGGATTCTTTGTATAGCAAATGTATATGTATATGTGGTTGTGCTTTATTTTGATTACATCTGTATGTGCACTAAGGGTAAGGTGCTATCCTTAGGATATCAATCATAGCTCTCTAGTGCTTATCACTCACTAAGCAAAGTAGTAATGATTACTTTTAATTAGTAGGTAGAAATGGAATTTGCCTAATAGCGACTCAAGACTAGTTGACAAGTGGGATTTATCATAAGATAAGGATCCAGCTAGTAAATATTGTTAGTATTAAATAATGGTCAATCAAGAAATATTGGCTAATAGGGATAGGCCAAGTGATAACTAGTTATCCATTATATGGCTACCTTACTTGATGAATATAAAGCCAATGGAATAGTTAATGACCCTTGCTTTGCTAAATTATGGTAATTAGCAAATATGGTTGATATGTAGCTAATGATTATGAGAAAATGAGTTGACGATATGTTAATTGAGGTTAGCTCTAATGAAAGTTTGGAAAGATTGTCCAACTGATAATATACGTGGAATATGGGTGGATAAGGTTGAGATTTCATTACATAGGTAGATATACATGATTATTACTTTTTGGGTGTACTCTCCGGTGGTATGGGACGTAACGATGGGTTCTTTTACTTTATGCACTAGATGGTGTGTGGGAGCCAACTTTGTACTTGAGTAGTTATGGTTGTATTGGTGTTGTTTTATGTTTTTGGATCATTTAGTTCTTATATACGATGGTATTGGTGTATATATTTCATATGATTGTTTTGGTTTTGATTATTTATTATATTCCATGATGGAGATGATTCAGGTTCGATTCTGTACCTTGACTTAGATATATTATCTTGCATTATATCCTCTTTATGTCATGATTAAGCTCAGTTGGCGATGATGCTTACTGAATACTCAGTGTTTTGGTACTCATACTACACTTATGTACCTTTTGGTGTAGATTTAAGTACCAGTTGCCGCTGTTGAGTTGAGTTCGTGCGGTGTTGAAATTTTGGAGATAGGGTAAGCTCTGGGAGTTTCAAGTCGCCCATTTCTCTCTATCTTTAATTCGGTCTTTTGGGTTTAAGACAAATGTATTGATTATTGAAGATTTTTGGGTTGTATTCCTACTGCTATTTTACTTAGACTCTTTTGTACTAATATTACCAGGTCATGGGGTTCGGTATCAGTGTTTGACTATCTTCTTTACATTGAAACACTGTTTGTTTTGACTTGTGTTCGTATATTTTGTCCTAGTTGAGCATTTCTTACCCATGTAACACATTGCATCAACTCCAGGTTTAGGTATTGGCTTACCTACTACTGGGTTATAGTAGGTGCTATCATTATTTGTAAATCAGGTCATGACACTATGAGCTCACCTTGTCTCCAAACTCTAAGGAAGACGATTGTACAATGGCGGTCACTAGTACTCGGATCTGCACAAAAAAGGTATAAAAATGTAGTATGAGTACCAAAGCCACGTGTATCAGTAGGCATCATCGACCGATTGAGCTAAATCATGATATAAGAAAAATAATGATGCAAGATAAATAAGCTAAGTCAAGTAGAAAGACAAACATGCAATGATGCTCCAAATACTAAAAGTAAGTAAAGAACCAATCCAAAGTGATAATGACATAAAAGAACACATAACTATCACTACAAAACTGGCCCCCATAAGCCAGTCAGTTCAGAAAAATGAATAATCCAACATCGGAAACCATAAGCTCGAAGGGTGCAACTCAAGAAAAAGAAGTAACTGGGAATATACTAAATAACCACATCTCAAAACCATAACCATGAATCCTTCCATACCATAAATACCATAAATAATCTTTCAATGCCGGACTTGAACCATAACTCATGTAATCAATTATCAAACTTGCAACGGAACTCATAGACATAAATCGCCGAACTTGAACCGAAACTAGAATCAATTCACAAGTACCAATCTAACACAATGTCATGTATCTAGCCTCTTAAAACTCTAAAATAAACCTAAATGTTATTACATGCTAATAAATGTCTATAAGGAGCTAATGATAATATTTGCCTAAGGGGGGCTAGAAAGGCCCATTTCTAATCCACGAAATCTGTTATAAGGAAAATTCTGGACTAGGCTAAGGTATCTAATTCTTCTACTAGATGCTAAATAGGAAACTTTTAGTCCTTAGATAGAAATTCTACCTACGACATAACTAACTAAGTTGATTACACCTAATTTATGATTCCTTAATAAGCTACATATTCCAAATAATACTAATTATACCTCTAAGACCTAATTCCCAACCCATGTCCAATACATTATCATCGATATACTACAAATTATCCCAACATATGAGAGAGTAAGCCTAGCCTACCTAGGCACCGAAGAATGCCCAAAGAAATCTGCTAAGTTGGTGAATTTCTCTTTTGAGCAGCTTCCGCAATATGCCATGCTACAAAAATGCTAATATACTCATCAAAACAAGAAAAACAGTACCCATATTGCATTTTCATAATTTGAGTCCAAAATTACATAAAAATTCTATGTGGGACCTAATTGTGAAATTTTATTTTTGAAATTGACAACACATTCCTCTATGCTCAATGAACATTTACCCTCAAGAATGGGTAAGTTTCGAGATCAAATGATGCCAAAATCAACACACCAATAATCAAGGGATTTTGGAAATAATTGAGAAACTAAAGATGAATTTAATGAAAACCCACCATGAATTCGGAGAAGAAATGAGTATTCACGCGTAAGAACACCTCAAAATCAACTATTAATATTTTCCCAAGTTTCCACATGTCCTAGGTTATTTCACTCTTGAACTTGTTTGAAAATTGGAGAAAAATTAGGCAAATGGGCTTTTAATGGCTCCCAAGTGCCACTAATACGGGCATCAGACCTCTTTAGTAGGTAGCGCTAAAGCGGTTGCCGTTAATATCTGGCATGCTGCTAAAGCAGACAAGCCGATGCTAAAGCGACTTGCACTTTAATGGTCAGATTGCCACTAAAGTGGCTCGCTAGGGTATGTCGAGCTGCTAAACCACCCAACTGGCCACTAAAGAGCCCAAAGGGCCACTTTAGTAGATGCTCAGTTGAGTGCATTAGCTGAAGACTTGGAATTTTTCCATGTCTCCATCAATCCCCCAATATTTATTTGAAATCTTGTATATGCAAACAAACTATGCTACCTTATCAAATTTGATATTTCAATCTCAATGGCGCAGTGGAAATATCCATCTGAGGTTATTTCAACAAAAAGTAGGTCCTACACCCAGGTGCCTTTTTTCTTAAGTTCGGGCCAATAGTCTGATAAGAGTTTGGATGCCTTGTTACCCAAACCAAGGTCCACCTAGCCTAAAATTGATGTTATGGAGCTGTTTGACCTGTCAGAATTGGTATACAAGTTCATTTGACTAATGTTTTTGCCTGGTGGCCAATTCTTACTAGTGAAGACTTAAAAACAGGAAATTGGCTCTAAAACCATATGAACTACTCCATAACTAAAATGTCAGCTCCAACAAGTCATAAATGACTTGCGACAATAATAGGAAATCTCTAAAAGAAGAAAATAAGTGGAAATGTAGAAAATGAATTGGAGGGTCATTACAATATCCACTACTAAAAGAACTTCCATCCACAAAAGTAAAGGGTTAAAAAGTACCTGAATCCTCGAACAACTAAAGATACCGAGACCACATCTCACTCTCAATCTCCTAAGTAGCCTTCTTTACTGGGCGGTGTTTCCACTAAACCTTAACTATCGGAATCTCTTTAGTGTTCAATTGTCTGAATCCCTAGCTAATATGAACACCAACTCCTCTACAAATGTCAATCTCTTATCCAACTGGACTGAGTCCTATCTGAGCAAATAAGATGCATCTGGGATGTACTGAGACAACATAGAAACATGGAAAACCAATGAGCAATAATAAAGTTTGGAGGCAAGGCTCAACAATAAAGTTTGGAGGCAAGTCTAACTTATATGCCACCTCTTCAACAGTACGAAGGATGTCAAAAGGTCCAATATACCTGGGTCTGAGCTTGACTTTCCTCTTGAACCTCATCACACCCTTTATGGGCGATACTTGGAGGAATACCTAGTGACCAACCCCAAATCTCAAGGCTTGAAGGCTACTATCTACATAAGCCTTCTACCTACTCTGAGATACCCTCAACCTGTCTTGAATAACCATGACTCTATCCAACGACTCCTGAAGCAATCTAATATCAGGAGGTATAATTTTGGAGGTCTCAAACCAACCGATCAGAGAACAACATCACCTCCCATATATATCCTTAAATGGATATATCTCAATACTTAAATGATAGCTATTATCATATACAAACTTTGACAATAGCAAGTGCTACTCCCACTAACCCCCAAAATTTATAACATAGGCTTGAAGCATATCTTCAAGAACCTGAATAGTCTGCTCTGACTTCCCATCGATATGAAGGGGAAAGGCTTTGCTAAGATCTACCTTAGTACCCAACTCCTTCTGAAAGACTCTCCAAAATTTAGAAGAAAACACCAAACCTCAATATGAAATGATAGATATAGGCACTCTATTCAGTTGAACTATCTTCACTAATTTTTTCATTCTTAGCTCTTGGATTCTTAGCTTCTATTTATTACAATAGAAAATATTGTATAATTTTTGGGTGAAGAGTACATTAGAGACTTTCTAAGTGGAAGAGTAGCTCATTTTTGTTGTTGATTTGTGGGAGTGCCAAGTTTGAAGTAACATTCACTTAAGCTTTAATAAATCACTTCAATGGAGACTATGGGTATACCTATACTTAGTTATCATATGTGTAACTAGATATCCCTCTTGGGGTTATGTGTGCATAGGAAATAATGTGCATGTGGGTTTTAATTAATTAGCCTTTAATTAGTAGTACATGTTATGGGTTTTATCATTGGTAAGCTAATATGGTTGGGATTTGATGGGTGAAAGCTCCAAATACCTACGTAGGTGTGATGAGTGAAAGTTCCATGCTCTAGAACACCCAAAGCTATCTTCGAAAGAAGGGTTTTGGCTGAAGTTTAGGAATCCATATCATCCTTAAAAGAGTGATGTGGAAACCAAAGCAATGATAGACAGTTGTGCGTGTAGTTGGCTCAATTTTTACTATCTTAGACTTAAGGGTGAATGTGAGGTTGACTATGCCATGGGTATCATCCTATAAATAGGGAAGCCTAGATTGACGTTGTGGTTACCAATTATTGAACACATTTATTAGCTATTCGAAAGAATCAATGGGTGGAAGTTTGGTGTTTTACTGAAAGACTAGCATCAAACTCTATATCCAAACCTACCTATATTTGCCCTACTAAATTAATGATTGATTTCTAAAACCCACACATCACTTTCTTAGTAACATATAATCCCAAGATCCATGCAAGATTGTTTGAAATCTAATTATTTGTAGCCCCAAATTTGTACAAGAAAAACCCAAAAAGAAACATTAGTGTAGATATCTATCTCCCCCATTTTTATCTTCATATAACATTGGTTTGAATTTAACTTGTGTCTATTATTTCAAATTAACTTGATTCCCACTCACATTGTTCCATGTGGTTTCGACCTCGACTCTAAAATTGGGTAAATATATTAACAACGACTGCCTTGCACTAAATCGGACATGTAAGTTGAGCGTTATAAATAATGGTGCTGTTGCCAGGGAATAATTTGGCGTATTAAGTTAGTTTGGAATTCTAGTTACTTGGTTGAATTCAATCTTTTATATATTTATTTGTGATTTATCTTTGTAGGTATATTTTAATTTATTTTTATTTTTCTCTATGGTATCTTTCAACAAATATGATGTCGATAATTGGGATTCCTATCCTGACGACCCATGTCCAATTTATGAAGGACTATACTTCAGGAGAGATTGTAACTATACTCCCTATAGGGAGTATAGGTGCTCATTATGTAGTGGTTGAGATGGACATTGGGATGATTGTCCAAATTCCCCCTCTTCCTATTATACAAACCAAATTTTTAGTTATTTTTATGAGATTGATAGGTCTCATGATGAGAAGAAGAAGGAGAGACAAACCGGACCCATTGGTTTTGAAGTAATACTTCAAACTATTTGTGATTGGGTGACTATAACCAAGGATAATACTTAAGAATTGTATCAATCTTATAGGGTGTTCAACCGGGAAAATAGAAGTGGGCAAGAATATCATTCTTGCAAATCTCACAACCTTGCCCATCTTCCAAGAGGAGGTTCATCAAGGAGAGAAATCAAGCTATGGTGATGAGATTGGTAGTGAAAACTCCTCGGTGACTTCCTAATCAACTGAGTCATATGAGGAAGAAGAAACCACAATAAAAGGAATGGTGCTAGAGTCTCAAGAAGAAGAAAAGGAAATCTCTTATACTGACTCTAGCTTATTTCTGGATGAAGATGCTTTAGAGGAGGCTTACCCGGAATTAGGGGTTGGACCTCATTCAAGCCACTTTTCAACATTATGTTTAGAGGATGTGATGAGGATCCATGCCTCTAAGCAAATGGTGGATTGTGGGGAGAAGGAGTCCAACTCTTATATTTTGGAGCTTGTTATTCCAAAAGAGTATATAGAACTCCACCCATCAATAGCCAAGGAATTCAATTTTTGATGTACAAGGAATGACCTATTGATGTACTAACTTTTACCCAAGGAGCCAAGATGAACGTATAATGTTATGTTGGGTAAAAGGTTCAAGTCTTCAAAATGGAGAGATAGAAGCATACTCGCCATATCCTCATATCTACTAAGTTTTCACTTGGAAAACTAAATCTTCTATCCCTCTGCCATTGGTTGCATAGTGAACAAAAGTTGGGACAGAGATTCAAATCCTCTAAGTGGAAACATAAAGGAAAGCGGTGAAGATGTCATGTCGTAAAGTTAAACTAAGCACTAGATTGGAGGCAACCCATTACTACATGAAAAGTGGCCCGTATCCTTTTTATTTACGCATGATAGAGAAGATTTCATTTTGTTTAACCATGCACAATCCATGAAATATTTGTGCCAAGGGGAATTTTGGTTGAATTTGAGAAGGTAACGTGTAAAATTGGTAAGTTGGAAAGAACAAGAAGTGCAGGTAACCTGGTTTTTTGGTCTCTGTTACCACGACCACGGTTCATGCCACCACGATAGCGGAGGCTGTGTGACTGCAACCCATGCCTCTCTCCCACTTTCTCTCAAAATCCTTTCCACCTTTTGTCACTGCATCACATATCCAAGGGTCATCTTATTCCAATAGCATCATCTAACTTGGTAAGTTTTCTCAACTCCCTTTATTTTGATATAATTGCATGCTTTGAACTTGTACTGTATAAAAAGATCCTAAAATAATGTTATCATTACCAAACCCATGCTTAATTGTCATTGTTCTGTGGTTAGCTGTTGTAGTTAGTGTACACACTATTTAGGGAAGTCTTGAGTACTCAAGAGTAAGCCTTCAACTATTTAAATTCTTTCAACTATTTAAATTCTAGTGTACACTGTGTGTACAATTAGAATGCCCCTATGAATTCAATGTTCAATTTCTTTAAGTTTGGGGATGTGATCATACACTCTAGGCTTGAAATTTTCTATTTATAATGTTATCATGCCTAGTTTAAGCAAAATTTTAGGGTAAAATTGTGTTTCAAACATCGTGTAGAAACTGTCAAACCTAGTCTCAAGGATTGAGATTATGGTCTCGATGACCGCAATCACGGCAGCGCGGTCGCGATTAACTCTCTTCAATCGCCATACCTGAGGGCCATTTAGGCAGACTTCAAAACTTCTGCATATCTTTCTCTGTCCCCGAAACCTTCATAACACTACCATATGAGCTTACCTATTTAATTTAGCATGTTTTCGGTATGATAATACTAATGTTGGCCTGAGCTGCATTATTTACAGGTTCTTATCCTCAAAGATTGGAGTTTTTGATAATACCCGATTCATGGCCGTACAGTGCCAGAACACCTACTACGAAGATTATCACAGGACTAAGATACTCCCTGAAAGGGGTATTAGATTGGACAAGGTGGAGGAGAAGCTCCTAGAATTCCATGCCAAACTCTCTATGACCCGGTGGATGTGTTTTCCCCCGGAACCGTGCTATGCTAATTAGCAGTTGGTATATGAGTTCTATGCAAACCTCATCATAGTTTCTCTCACAAACCCAATGATGATAATCTAGGCTAAGCATGTGAACTTCATAGAAGAGCAAGTTAATGTAGTGTATAGGCTCCCAGATGCTAGCATGGGGCAGTTCCAAGAAAAAACATATGAGCCAGGGACCTGGATGGCTAATATTTTATGTCTTAGAAAAGCAGTTCCCTTGTCCATCACCAAGAGAGATATTTTGATGAAGGACTTCATAGAAGAATCCAGGCTTTAGTTGAACATCATATACATCTGTGATGCAACCGAGTATTGCCATACACCTATATGACCATTATCATAAATTTGAGAGCTTAGATGGTAGCTTGCATCCTATCTGGAATCCCTCTTAATGTGGGCGATATTGTTCTTTCAGAGTGGAGGTATTTTTAGACTCATAGAGGTATGCATCTTCTTTTCTCTTCCCTTATCATTGAGCTTTGCAAAAGAGCAGCAGTGAAAGAATATGCTGCAGATACTTAGGTACATCTAGGATCCCTCATCTACATACTCAAATTTAGAGGTGAGGGTACCCCAGGTCAGACTAAGAAAAGAAAGATGGACACGATGAAATTAGTCCAATAGGACACAACTTCATGTAGACCCTCATCAGCCAACTCCCTTGATAATATCTTAGATCAAATGAGGAAGGTTTAGGAGCTAGTGTCCAGATTGCCTCAGGGATCGAGAGAGCTCTTAATTTCCCATTATTCATATATGGCATAATCAGATTACGAGAAGTACATAGTAGAGAAGAAAAAGTAGGGAGCAACTATTTCCAGATTGGAGAGAGCCAACTTGACTTTAGCTGGAGCACATAGGGACCTCAGGGATTCACATAAGAAGATGGTAAAGAGAGAGAAGAAAATAAAATTAAAAAGATAAGTTCTTCAGGAAGATTTGGAAAGAAGTAAAGGGCATCTTTAAGGTGCTCAAACCCAATCATCCGCTACCTTCACCGAGGATGGATAGTGAAGATAAGGTCCTTATAGATTGGTCTACTGATGATGCTGATAGTGATGTTGCAGAGTCACCAGGAGAGAGCAACTCTTGATGTCGGTTCAGTGAGACCCTCTTACTCTTACTTGACTACACTTGAATGGGGACACAACATTTTTCTTTTATTGGGGGTGCTATCGGTCATGTATTATTTTGGTATTGTGCTATTGGATATTTCTTTGACATCTTGGATATTAGTTTTTCTTTGTGTTTTTGGGATGCTGCATTTTTGGGTACCCTGATGGTGTCTACATTTTATGAATTATCATGTTTTTATTCTAGTTTTAGTTTTTCTCCTTTTACCTTATCTTTTATTTTAATTTTGATGATGCATAACAAGTGTTGCCCTATGATGGACTGAGTGACTACATTCTTAAGGGTAAAGCATTGTGTTTGGGTTTTGAGGCAGACATGCAGGGAAATTCTGAGTACCCATAGCATAAATATCAAAAAATGCAATAGAAGCCTGAGTACCTGTAGCATGGTAATTTTTAAGTTTGGGATCATGTTATACGCCATTGGCAAAGTCAGAGTAGCCATATAGGTAGTTTTCCCATTTTGAGGCTAAATATGAGACTTAGTCTTTGGGTTGTTGCTATATTTTAGCAAATTATGTTTTGGTAATGTAAAATAAATGACCCCCTCTGTCTAAAGTTTTTCAAAACAAAATCAAGGGCATGGGCGTGAGCAATTTGGTAATGAAACTTTTTCTCTTTTTGTGGTTCCATAAGATTTTGACTTATGAATAGAAATAGATACTCCAAATTTGTCTCTAGCGGGAGGGACATTTGAGCTCCCTTGGCAAATTTTTCATGCCATTTGTGGAGAGATAATTGCATGCATCTCTTGTATACTTGTGTTATCTAAAACTTGCCCTGTTAATCTTTTAAAGCTAATGTTGATTGTATTTGGTTGAAGAAATGATCTTAGGCCACCATTGTTTTTTTGGAACCCACTCTAGCCTAAAAAGTCTCCCCATGCATAATTATAACCCCTAGTACCTATTTTGAGCCTTTGGTCCTTTCTTTGGAAAATACATTACAAGCTGTGAACCATTCTTTTTATCACTCTTTTGAGCCATACCTCCTTGAACTTGAAAACATAATTTGAGGCTAAAAGCCTAAGTTGGGGGTGGTAAATATTGATGGACATTAGTTTGGTGTCGAAAAGATGTAGTTATATGCCTAATGTACCTAAACTTTGAAAAGAACCAAATAGAAGAAGAAAGAGTCAAACAAAGGAAAGAATTATGTGAAAGTTTAAGAAAAAAAGATGAAAGAAGTTGGGTAAACAAAGGAAACAAAGGGTAAGCATGATAAAAGAGAGAAAACAAAGAAGAGTGACCCATAGTCAAAAAGGAAGATTGAAAAAATGTAATGTAGACTTTCAATGAAGGGAGTATCCATGTGGTTCCCAAAATGATACCCTACCTTAACTCAAATCTAACTTACAAGATTAGAAAGTCCTGTGAGATCTCCAACCACTTACTTTATTTGTAGTGGAAATTGAGAATAGGGGCAATCCTATGGTATGACACTTATTGCATGGGGATTTCTTTTGTGAGGGAGAGAGTTGTCCGCTTAAAATTCCTTATTGCATATTTTGTAGTTTGGTGTGAGGAATTCTTTTCTTGTGAGGTTGGCATGAGAAACAAATTGAGGTAGGTGATTATGTCACCTTTCGAGCTACGAGGAAAATAGAGTATGACTTAATTTTTGTCAAAAGGTGAGTCAATTCTAGAGCATTAGTGGTTGTTGCTTGATTGCTCTTTGAAGTCTTGTGCATCCTTTGGAAGTGCATCTTATGATGAGGGGTGTAGTGGAAATTATCTTAGCCTATGTGCAATGAGATACTCGTGGTAGTAGCTAAAGTTGAAGTCACTTTGCTCCTTAAGGCATAAGGTTTGGGCTTATATAATTGTATCTTATGATAAGAGACAATGTTGCTTAAGGACAAACAAATGCTTTAAGTTGGGGGGTGTGATGAGTGGTGATTTTACCACTCATCCGCACTCAACATTTATGCATATTACTTTGTTTTGTATGAATAAATGAGATATATTTGTAAGCAAATGCACTAAAATCCACTATTTATAGGTATAGAGATGACGAGATAGAAAGATGTGGAATGGAGCTTAATTGATTGAAAAAGAAGAAGAAAGTCCAGATGAAGGCCCCAGGTACCACGGTCGCAGTCCGTGGACCGTGACCGCGACAGTCAAGAAAAAGTCAATAAATTGTGATCGCAAAGTTAACCGTGGTTGCTTCCAGATCTGTACGATCACGGCTTAGTGGAAGACATCAGCCCAAGGAAAAATCTGGAAATGCACGTACAAAAAACCCTAAACCCTAGCATTGTAGGGGGAATCCATCTTCCCCAATTTTTTAGTTCTTAGCTCTTGGATTCTTAGCCTCTATTTATTGGAAAAGAAAATATTGTATAATTTTTGGGTGAAGAATACATTGGAGACTTTCTAAGTAGAAGATTAGCTTATTTCTGTTGTTGATTTGTGGGAGTTCCAAGTTTGAAGTAACATTCACTTAAGCTTCAATAAATTACTTCAATGGAGACTATGGGTATACCTATGCTTATTTATCTTATATGTAGCTAGATATCCCTCTTGGGTTTATGTAAGAATAGGGAATAAAGTGTGTGTGGATTCTTAGGAATCCATATCATTCTTGAAAGAGGGATATGGAGACCAAAGCAATGTTAGACAATTGTGCATGTAATTAGCTAAATTTTCTCTATTTTAGACATAAGGGTGAATGTGAGGTTGACTATACCATGGGTATCATCCTAGAAATAGGGATGCCTAGATTGAGGTTGTGGCTACCAATTGTTCAACACATCCGTTAGGTATTCGAAAGAATCAATGGGTGAAAGTTTGGTGTTTCTTTAAAAGACTAGCATCAAAATCTATAAACAAACATACCCATATTTGCCCTACTAAATTGATGATTGATTGATAACACCCATATATCACTCTCTTAGTAATATATAATCCCAATATCCATGTATGATTGTTAAAACTCTAATTATTTGTAGCCCCAAATTTGTACTAGAAAAACCCAAAAAGAAACATTAGTGTAGATATCTATCTCCCCCATTTTTATCGTCGTGTAACATTGGTTTGAATTTAACTCGTGTTTATTATTTTGAATTATCTTGATTGCCACTCAAGTTGTTCTACGTGGATTCAAAACTGACTCCAAAGTTGGGTAAATATATTGACGATGACTTACTTGCACTAAATCGGACGTGTAAGTTGAGCGTTATCAAGAAGTTACAATCAATGTGCATCAAATGCCATAGGCTTCCCCTTATTTCTTTGCCTTAGTTTTCAGATAGTCAAGTTAGGATCACTATAGGAATTTTCTCAGCTTGCAATGTAGGCTCAGGGGATGGTATGATAATATGGATATATCAAGTGATTAAGCTTCCTTGTCACTTCACTAACCTTGGGGTCTCACGTACTAGCCAATTTTTTACTTTATTTCCACCTTTTTTCTCTCTTTTTATTCTTTATTGCACATTTAGGTTAGGTGTGGTGTTTTATTCATTCTTTTTCACTTTTTCACATTTTTTCTTTTCTTTTCCTTTTTCTCTTTCATTTTCTTTTGTTTTTCTACCACACCCAGCCCTACTAACTTTTTCTCTTATTTTACCCTTCTACATACCCACTTTTGATTACATACCCCTATAATAGCCACCCTTAACTTAGGCAATTTGTTTGAGTTAAGTTGCACAATGTCCAAGGAAGACCAAGGCCAAAATAGGTTCATTGTAACACAAATAAGAAGGTGAATATGTGAAAACAAAGAAAAATAGGCTACAAGGCTCAAAATGGGAATCAAGGGATACATTTTACACGTGGAAAGTCATTTAGGCTAAAAGTGGTCTTAAATAAAAAATGACCTATGATCCTTTCCAAATCGACTATCTTTCAACCTAGGAAAGACTAACCGGGCAAGTTCTGAATTTAACACACACAAAGGGAACTAAGTAGTATCTCACACACACATAGCACAGAGTCAGTATTACAAGCTATTACTTATTTGGTTCATGCAATTGTTAGCAAGTGATTATCATGCCCCTAATCCTAATGCCATAATAAGATCCATAATGTTCTCACATACATACATTCACATAGTTCTAAAACACAATTTTTGGAGAGGTGTCAACAATCCATCAAAACATGACTGCTACCCTAAATACTTAAAAACTCCTAATTATACAAAAATAACACACAATACTACACAAATTATCCTAGACATGCCGGTTCTATAACCATACCACATCCGAAAGGAAAAGAAGCATGACAAACAAAAACCTACGGTGGCTACGGTGCATCCCACCCTAACTAAAAAATTGCACACTATCCTTAATGCACTAAAATAATACAAAACAAAGGGAAGTGAAAACATACCTGGAAAGTGAAAAGCATTCATGTCGTGAGCATCCCCAGATGAAATGATAATGGATGATCTATGAACACCAAAACCATCCTAGAACACAAGGAAAAACCGAGAGCAAGATTCAACAATAAAATGGCAGCAACAATAAACACACGATAATATAAACAAAGACAACAAATGCAATGAAATAAAGAATAGGTAGATTGACATAAAGAGATTACAAAACCTCAGAACCAGGACGTGTCTCAAACGTTAAGACCCCTAAATCCCTTAATAACAAACACCAAACTCTTACGCAACCCAAGAGGGAAATCACTCACCTCAAGAACCTACGTTTCTAAGCCAAAGAACAACACAAGCGTTGTCCACACTTGTTCTTAGTTTTGGGTGGTCTACTCTTACAAGAAAGGAAAATTATACAATGTTTCTTTCAAATATCCATATTCAAAAAAACTAATAAAATAACCTAAAAAAAGTCTATTTATAAGCTATTGCAAAATAAAGATAAAATAACCATAATGCCCTTAATGAGAGGGGCGGCCATGGTATGTTAAGATACCATGTACAATCTTTAAAATGCCCTTAAAGAAGGGGTGACCATTTAGTGTTTGGACTTGATGAATGGGCGCCTCTTTAATGCTGTCAAAATGTTGTTTTCTCAAGTTTCCAAATATAAGGGAAATGAACACTCCAAATTCATGGTTCTTTAAGCTTCAAGATGTGAAATCCCTTGGGGCTCTTGGTTAGGCATCAAGAAAAGCCCCCCAAGCGACCTTCCACCCTCGGCATTGCTCTATCAAGTGCCCAAAATAGTCTTTCCATGCATGCTTTTACGACCTCTAGGTGACCAAAGCTTAAGTCCTTATGTGTTGTCCTCCAATGATGCCATCAAAAGGTATGATGGACATTTGGCTCGTATTATTCTCCCCTTCTTGAAAAGGATTCGACCTCAAATACAATCCTTGCAAGATTGAAGAGAAGACAAACAAGCACCATATAGTCATGACACGAGGGTTAGAGTTAGAACAATAAATAACATCATCATGCCAAGGTGGTACATACTTGAAATATAACTAAGAATTCTTCGTGTTAAACATTAGAAATCTATTGAAAAATGCACAAAAGAGTTGGCTATGAAGGGTATCATTTCTACACACATATAGAACAAGGGTATCACACAAATGGATTTTAGCCAAAGTAGTTTCAAGAGAAGACTCTCTTCTTTACCTAGAAGTGATAAAACCTTGGTCAATAATGGAAACTCACAATGGTGAACTCCCTTGGAGATTTTTATGGCTCCCTTATTTAAAGACCCTTCATTTTGGTTTGGGTTCTTTCCCTTGCACAATGTTGGTCCCTCAAGTGGATTGTGAATTCCTAAGAAGGACTTTCCATTATAGGAAAGGATACCAACATACTCATTCAAACTTTGCTTGTTATGTAGACCAAATAACAAGTTGGGTGTGCCAACACCATCATAAACACATTTGTCATCGGGGTTAAATGGAAAGAGTAGCCATAGGCATGGGTCTAGAAAACACTTCTTTTACCCATAGGCATCACCCAAGCTAAAAAACATACTCCTTATAATAGCATATACATCATCTAAAGTAAATAGAGAGTAGAGAAAAGTATTACTCAAGTCAACCTCAACTAGGGTATCATTATGTATGCACTCTAGTTTCAACATCATCACCGTAAGTACTCTCAGCAATAAGGTCACACATAGTAGAAGAAGAAGTAGTTTCCATGTAATGAACAGTTTCTCCTGGTAAGGAAGAACCCTTAAGTAGACACATACCACTACCAAAATCAAAGGGATTATTGCTTAAATCTTTACAAAAAGCAAACAATTCATCCTCATAATTATCAAACAAAGTTGGTGTGCCATACAAAGGATCACATCCACAATCATTCTCCAAGGAATAAATACCTATTGGGTATCTTAAATATTCAAGCAATTCAAGGCTATCATCAAACAATTTTTCATTCCTTTCCAAGACTATACATTCCCTACCCTTAAGAGTACTCTCATCTTTAGGAGGAATATTGTCACACCATAGTAGGTTAGAATATAGGCTATAGCCTTCAAGACAAGATATAACTTCAATATCATTATCACCACTAGGTTCATTTGGAGTGATTAAACCATCTTTAAACAAGATATTATACGTAAAAAGAGAGTGATCTATCTTGTAGGCAAATTTGTAACAAGCAAGTTCACTCTCTAAAAAGTCATTATCAAGTTTCAAAGAGGTTTCAAGCACATGGTTATCCCTATGAGACAAGTAAACATTAAAATCTTTATCAAAGGATAAGCTCACGGCTTCACTCCTATCATGTTGACCAATATTTTAATTTACATAATTTCGATGAGCAAAACTAATAATAAGGCTTTTATCACACAATAGGCTCAAAGAATCATTTCCATTATCATGATCAAATTTATAGATATCATCATTAACTTGAGACTCATCAAACACACCATACAGATGCTTAAGTAGTGGATTCCATTCATGAGTAAGTTGATCATTATACACACCTTCACTAGTTATTGGAAACTCACATGATAACATAGACTCAACTTGGTTTTCACAAGGGTGAACTAGTGTGCAAGTACTCTCATTACTTGGCAATAGAACTTCATTCATATTAAAAATGATAGCACTAGGTGGACACAAATTGATCTTACGATAAGAATCAATCCGGTCATCAATAGGATCAGCTAGTGCTTGTACACTTACAATAAGAATTTGATCGCCACGAGACCTGACAATACCAAGATTATCACAAAGGGAAGATTCATGTATGTCTTCTTTAGGAAAATCAGTAGCTACTCCCACTTATATACTACAAGACACATCATAACATTCTAAGTTTATAGGAGTGTAGGAGATAGCATTTTTACCTTGTAGCTCATATGAGGTACAATTTGTACCTTAGTGCGTGTCATGGAGGCCCAATTGCTCCTTTGGGAAGCTCTCATCACAAGGGAGTCTTTGATTAAGTGGATTGTACGGCACCCACTCCATTTCTCATCTTTCACAGTCATATTTGATAGCTTCAAGATGAGCCAAGTCGGTAGGAGTAAGTGGAGGAATTGGATTCGGGGAACTAAAAATTTGGCGTAGCCTTTCAAGGTTTCATTTGAAATCTTCAAAAGGGTCCAAGGTAGGATTATTATCCATGGTACCTAAGAAAAGACAACAAAAAACAACATATAAGTTAGCTCAAGAGGTATCCTCACCACACTGTCACACCTTTGGTTGCCTTACACTTGGCTTCATAAGTGTTGAAAGTTGGCTTATAATCCATGAGACATTGAGGGGTGAGTTCTACTCTTGTCCATAATGGATTTTCATTTGAAAGACTCAAAGAAATATTCTTTGAATTTGAGCCAATAAACTACAGTGAATTAAAATGGTAAAAGCACACAAGAAATGGAAACACAAAGAAACTGATTCAAATAACTAATTCACAATCTAGTAGGTGATTACTAGTTTATCAATTAGTACTAGAATCAACAAAATGAAACTAAAGAAATAAGAAATAAAACTTAGATATCTAAAATTTTAGCCTTAGATCATTGTTGAGGGGTGATGACATGGCAACCACGTGGCAGCCTTAGATTGGATGTTGGAATTATCGATATTTGATTTTTTTTTCTTGACTTCAATTTGTATTGACTAATTTTCAACTAAGAATGAGTGGAAATCAGACTTGGGAGGGAAACAAAAAGATTTGGAGCCTCTTTTTCAAATTCAAAAAGGTTTGACTTCAATGCACCTTTTTGGCAAGACATCTTTTTGAAAGGTTGTTGGCTCTTTCCTCTTTTGTTTTGTCTTGGTATGTGTTCTTTCCCTCATTTGGTAAACAAGACTTTTGAAAGCCCTTGTGTCCCTTTTCTTCTTTTGTATTTTTTTGGGATAGGCTTTCAAGAGTAACACAAACCAAACTCTTTTTCCACCTTTTTAAGATCAAACAAACCACTTTCTCTTCAATAAGATATGAAGATGGTGAAGAACACCAAGAACACCACTTATGAATTTTGAAGTTCTAGGTTCACGTTTGGTTCACCACACATCAAAAACACATGTTAAAGCTCACAAAAACACGTCCAAACTCAAAGACACAACAACAACATCAACAACACATGGTCAAGATCAAGCCCTTAACAACAATCTTCAAAAATTCAAGAACAACTCAAAACCACCCGAATTAAGCTCAAATCCAAGATCTAGACTCACTTAGTGTTAGGGAATAATAACTTAATACTAGAAACAAATAAAACACACTAAAATATCCTAAATCTAAGTTAAAAATTTTGTCCAAAACACAAAAATAAGGCAGAATATTTTTCGTCGGATCTTCAGTTTCAACACTTTTTTATTTATTTTCAAGATAACAAGCCCAAGATTAATCTCATAAAAATAAAACCAATCCTTTCTATTATACCAAATGATAATGGAATATCTATGAACACCAAAACCATCCAAGAACATAAGGGAAACCCGAAAGCAGGATTTGACAAGACAATGGTAGCAACAACAAACACACGATAATAGAAACAAAAACAACAAATACAATTAAATAAAGGATAGGTAGTTTGACATAAAGAGATTACAAAATCTAAGAACCAAGACGTGTCTCAAATGTCAAGACCCCTAAATCCCGTAATAACAAACACCAAACTCTTACACGACCTAAGAGGAAAATCACTCACCTCAAGAACCTATTTTTCTAAGCCAAAAAAGAACACAAGTGATGTCCACACTTGTTCCTAGTTTCGGGTAGTCTACTATCATAATAGAGGAAGATGATACAATATTTCTTTCAAATATCCATATTCAACAAAACTAAGGAAATAAGCTAAAAGAGTCAATTTGTAAGCTAATACAAAATAAAGATAAAATAACATTAATGCCCTTAATGAGAGGGGCTTCCATGGTGTGATAAGACACCATTTGCAATCTCTAAAATGCCCTTAAAGAAGGGGTAACCATGTAGTGTTTTGACTTGATAAATGGGGCGCCTCCTCAATGCTCTCAAAACTATAGTTCATTAAGCTTCATAATGTAAGGAAAATAAACAATCCAAAGTTGAGGAACTTCAAGCTTTAAGATGTGAAATCCCTCAGGGATCTTGGGTAGGCCTCAAAGAAAAACCCCAAGCAACCTTCCACAATTAGCATTGCTCTATCGAGTGCCTAAAATGGTCTCTTCATGTATGATTTTATGTCCTTAAGGTGACCAAAGTTTGAGTGTTTATGTGTTATCCTCTAATAATGTAATCAAAAGCTATGCTGGCTATTTGTCTCATATCGTGGGGGCATATCAGCTGGCAGTGGCGGTGGTGGTGGCAGTGCTCTACTAAAGGATGGACCCAAGTTAATATCTATATGCCTCTACCTATCAAGAACTTGAGTCTCCATAGAATTATGTTTGGCCTTTTTAACGACCTGGTCATATGGCATATTATGATCCTATAAGTCTCTAATGTGACCTCTCTTGGCCCCAACTTTTGGGACCTCTTTATCATTCTATATGGAGAAATCAAATTGTCTTAGTGCATGCGGAGGTGATATTTGGACCACTAAGGGTAAAACTGAGGGAGTGGCTGGTACACAACTCTCTGTGAGAGAGTGTACCTTTACTCATAATATATCAAAATCCTTCCTCATTTGGGCTAGATCCGATGCATTTATTTTTGTGAATTAGAAGATAACTTATCTCTCAAACTCATCAGGCATGTCTAGAAGTCAACACGTAGCTCAGACAGTGTATCTCTCTTTGTGGCCTCCCATCTAGCTTCTGCCTACTCAAATTTAGTTCGCACCCCTTATATCATCTACTTGTAGAGAGTAGTCATCTCTGTCTCAACAACCCTCAATCAAGTATCAGTGGTCCACTGGCTGTCCACTAAGCTCTAAAAGAACTCTCTGGATAAAGTAATCATACTTGTAGCAGGAGTTATTATAGATAGGTGAGTAGGCTTTGAAGATATGCCAACTAGCTCTGAGGTCGGTGCAAGGGTTAATGAATAAGTAGCTGGTGTCCCCTTACCCTGTGTACTCAAATTTGTTGCCTTTTTTTGTTCCCCTATCACCATATCAACACCAACACCCATATCACCTCGATATGTATCACCAGGCTCTATGGAAACTATTGGGTCCTCAGTTTGGCCCTAGTTACTGTGGATGGATCTGTAGATCTCCTGGGAAGGTCAGGGTGTGCCAGAACCTTCACACTCTTTGTTTGTGTAGTATTTGTAGCACATACCCTCTCGTCTACTCCTAGTATCTTAGGTACACCGGACTTATCACATAGTCTCTGAATCATGCAATGGAATAATAGATTAGTCAACTCCTTAAATACTCTATCATGGATTTTATGCCAGAGGATAGGTAAAAAATCAATAGAATATCCGACCATCATACAAGCAACTAGGGTTGCTCCCTCCCAAGTCAAAAAATAATCCAAAGTAGTGGGGAATTATCGATACCGAATGAGCAACCACCAAAATATGTCCTCAAATATTGATGTGCCCTTATAGATCATACCACGCCCCTTAATCCATAGAGTAGCATCACCCAAAGATGAAATATAAATGGCTAGATACCTAGCCATCTCTATCCTCTCTTGTCTGTGCTCAACCTCTAGCATAATATATTGATCATATAAAAATCTTAGTATGTAGTCGCACTCAGCTATAGATATGGGAGTAATGTAATCAGGACCAAAAATAACTCGATGGATAGTCTCTACTAACAAATCAAATATAACCCCTATCATAAGTTATGATCAAGCTGTGGCATCTCCATAAATTTCACCAGGCCTGGGGATCTGCACATAGAAAGGACTACTGTATCTCGATAAAATGCATAAAAATCATGTACTATAGCCGATTTATAAGAACTGAGTGGTCTAGTCATCTACTCTAACTGATATTAATTGAATGTAGCTAATAAGTATAGTATTCGACTTAGCCCAGATAGATCAATCTGGTTCTCCTCATAAATAACCCTCTTGGGTTTGCCTACCTCTGAAATATGACTATACCTATCAAATATCTCCCACATCCTCTCCATAAACCACCATGGATTTTCCTCCTTAAGAGGTGCTTTTAAGATGTGTGTGGGTGTAGGACTCTATCTCTACTTTACTGATGCATTATGGCAAGCCTGGTCTATGCCCTTATCATACTGGGGTACATATAACTACTGTATATGTGTGGCAGTACCCTCCTCAAATTGGGTTACCGCCAATGACTCCTCCTGCTCAGTATTCTTTGATGATTCCTGGAAGCCCTTTACAGACTGGGGGTCCGGATGTACAACCTATGGACCAGACTCTCTAAATCTATATCTTCGTCATACTCATCTTTATCCGGTAAAGGAGTGTGTGGGGGAGACATCTGCGCTAAATTCATCCCTGGCTAGGCTATAACTGCCTGAAAAGCCTGACATATCTACTCTTTAGTAACTCTATGTGTCACCCCTATTGCAATGTCTCTATACCGTTGCATTAGGTACTCCTCCATTGAACCACTAGGCTCAGGAGACTCTTCCCATAGCCTCAAGGTATCAATATTCCTCTACTTAGCAGCTTTAGGTGCCATATGTACTTGGTCTGTGTGGGACTGGTGACCATGATAGGTTGGTCACATAATCCCCTTGCTTGGAAATCGATGAATGTAGCATTCTTACTATATTCTGGGCAAGTCTATAAGCTAAAACCTACAAAAGAAAGAAAACAAAAATGTGAACACTGAAATAGTAGGCTGCCTCTCAGCAACACTTGATTTAACATTGCGGCACGACGTTGCTATGTTGGTTACTAAAACTTCACCAATAAGACCATGGGTTGCCTCCCATAAAGTTCTTGATTTAACACCATGGCACGACGTGGGTATCTTAATTACTAATAATTCATCAAGACACCTATAAGAGTACCCTCTAGGGTCATCAATATAATTGATCACCGACTCCAACCTCATGTCAGTAGTTTGCTTCATTGATATTCAGATGTTGATTGTGGTTATATCATCATTGAATCTAAGTTTCAACACTCCTTTATCCAAGTCAACCATTGCTCTACTAGTGGATATAAATAGTCTCGCTAATATAATAGGCATCTCGGTGTCAATGTCACAATCTAGAATGGCAAAGTCAGTTGAGAATATAAAGTTGTCCACTCTTAAAATCACATCAAACAAAATTCCAATAGGTTTTTTTACAGTACAGTCAACCACCAACAACTGTATTTAAGTCATTCTTAGAGGGTTCAAACCCAATTACTTGAATATGGCCAGTGACATCAAATTAATGTTGGCACCTAAGTCACATAAAGCTCTGGTGAATCAGGATGACCCAATAGTACATAGTATAGTGAATATTCCGGGGTCATTATTTTTTGGAGCCAAAGAAGTTGTAGTGACTGCACTACAATGGTGCAAGCCATCAACATCATCAGTCATCGCCTATTTCTTCTTTATGACTAACTGTTTCATGAACTTGGAATATCTAGGAATCTGCTCCAATGTCTCAAAAAGAGGAGTATTCAAGCTCAATTCTTTCAGCATCTCAATAAATTTCTTGAACTTACCTTCCTCTTATTTTTTCTTTAGTCACTAAGGAAAAGGTGGGGGAGATCACAAAATTTGTCTTATTTCCTGCTCAATAACTAGACCCTTACCTCTTCCTTAGATACTAAATCATCACCATATATTTTCTTTTCTAGCTCCATAACAGGTGTCTCATCAATATCAGCTTCTATAGTAGGTAGTAGGGTATCTATAGTAGTAATGCCACTCCTCGTGGTTATGTCAAGAATATGACCGTTGTTTATCAGATTCTACACAGTATTGCTTAGAAGGTTACCTGACTACCTTTGGTTCAGAGTTGCTAACATCTACCCGAATAGGTGATCCAGCTTCTTGATAGCAGTTGTATGTGATTTGACCATTTAGGTTAATCCTAAAATGTAGGCCTTAATCTTCTTAAGGCTGATCTCCTGATTTTTTTGTTCCTTCACCAGATTAACTAGCATCTCTTTTATTCTTAATTTTGGATCCCGTCTGCTAAGAAAAATATACTTATCTCCCTTCTCTTTATAGTCATCGTTCTTTCTCCAGTTACCATCTCACTCTTTACTATGGTCTCTGTATATGTCATAGTAGTTTTGACCTTGTTTTCCTTGCCCTTGGGATTGAAAACCCGCCAACCAACAGTCCAGATAATTTACTTCCTCCTCAAATTCTACTTATAAGCTATGGAGGCTGACCCTTAAGCTGCAACTGCATTTACTTTCTCAGAAGTCACTGCTGTAAGCTATTTTCCTAGTACCCCTAGATCAGTTCTTAGCAATGCAATATCTTGCATTACTGAGTCATCATCTACTTTCTAGTCGTAGAAGGCACTAATAGCATATATGCCAGATCATTTCTCAGCCTTATGAGTTTGCCACCCTCGGTTTGTGAGTAAGATCTGATCTAACATATCTAAAGTTGTCTCCCATCATAGTCTCAAAAAAGATCCTCCAGATATAGTCTCTACCATGGCTTTGGAGATGATGGTCAAGGCTCGATAGAATATCTTCAATAAGCTCGTCCTTGACATTCGATGCTTGGGCACCATACTTATCTTCTTCTTGAACTTGAACTATACCTTGTAAATATATTTTGACTGTAGTTGCTTGAAATTATAAATCTCATTCCTGAGCTACAATATCTTGGATGGAGGAAAGAAATTGTTCAAGAATTGTCTACACAACTTATTCTATGTTATGATAGAGCCTCTTGGCAGTTTCTCTAACCATAAAGATGCTTCTCCTATAAGTGAGAAGGGGAACAACCTCAGTCTAAGCATTTTATGATTCACCCTTAGATTTGAATAAAAAATGCAAATCCTGATGAAATTGGTAAAGTGAAAATTTGCATCATCTGTAGGTAGACTTACGAACACACCCTTCAGATTTAAAAGCTGGATCCTTATGCTCGTTATGTCAAACTTGATGGTTGGGGGTAAAATAGGAGAAATAATGGCTTTAGTCTCTGTCGGCTCAACGTATCCTAAATCTTTTCATCATCTATATATTTCTGAACATACTGATATATTTGGAACACTTGAACATGGGTACCTCTTACATTGTTCTGATTCCCACTGAGTGCTAATCGGTGATCTTTTTCTTCTCTCTTCTTAGCTAGCTCTACCTCCCAAGCAACCCACTGAGTTTCTTTTAATGCCCTATTCTTGGTATCATCTTGAGCTAAAATTTTATAGATCTATCGATTAACAATATCCTATACTCCTCCAGAAGGAGAGGGAGGTACAACATTAAGAACCCCTTTAGGATTATCATTTTTTCTGTTTCACCATCCTACTAGGTGTTTGTTGGATCCTCTATAGATTTGGATTCACTAGGAGTAAGGGATTTCCTCTAATCCATGTAGTAGGCATTCACAGGTGTATGCCCAACTAAGAACAAAAAAACCTAAAAACTGCAACAACTTTAAATCACAAATTACATCGTGTTCCTGGGAAATAATGCCAAAATTTGGTGACATCCAAGATATATCTGCTCTTAAAAGGTGATATAATCACTACCAAATATAGTAACCCAATAAAGGTTGGGGTCGAATCCCAAGGGAATACGTGCAATTATGGTTATCAGTTGTTGTAATCAATGGGCATAACTAGAAAAATAAATGGTGGGATTTGAGTATCAATGTCGGACTAGTAGCAAATATCAACTTTGGTTGTAATCAGTCATAAGAGAACACTAGGATTGTATTTCCCCTGGTTTCTCAACTTCATAGCCTTATCGTAATTTATTGAACCAACCCGATACCTTACATGTAGAATTGATAAGTTATGTACTTTCTAAAGTCTTTTGGACGAGTAGAAGGATCTCACCCTTTACTTTTTAAGTCTCAGGATGTTGTCTTACTAACCCTTATCTTGATCCCAATTGACTATTACCTTTTGAGTCTCTAGTTATTAGACAAAACATCACCATCTTACTAAGATAAAGCCTAGAAGTGTGGATCGATAGTTAAACTACAAATTACTGTTGTCTTTATCTTTTCTTAGTTACTACTCCTCTTTTGGAGTAAGTAGAAAATATGTAGGTGGGATCCTAACGTGTGCCCCACTAAGAAAACTATTATATTGAAGATAAAGCAACGGATACATGAGTATTGATTTAGAACAACCACAATACTTTCCCTACTTTGTTAACCTGTCAGGGTTTTCACAACCCTAGCTATAGGTTTTTAGCCGTTCATGTTTTTAAAGAAATCAACAATATTTATCATTGAAAGCATAGATGAAATCACAATAATAAAAAATAAAAATACCCACAACCACAACTGAATTAATGAACTAAAGTCAATATAAGAGAATCTCAAGATCAAATTTGAATCTCAAAATCAAAATATGTTTTGAATATCAAAAGTGCATAACTCCTACTAAAAAACACATAAAAGGTATTTATAATACATGAGGAAACCCAACCAAATCTTGAATAAAATAAGAGAAAATAGGGTTGGTGGCCACTTATGGTCTCTACTTGCGCCCTGACATTGGGCGCAGGTAGCATTTGCAGCCTACAGGGTGGGCACAAGTAGCAACCACAAGTTCCAGAACCAACAACCCTACAGGACATCTCTTAGAATTTTGGACTTTTGGCACTTTCTTTGCCTAGATGTCGTCCATAAGTTCTACTTGCCATCCATATGTTGACTTAGCAAGTGTCGGGAGTCAACTTTTCAACTATTCTTTAAGTCCCGAACATGCTTTAATCATGAAGAATCCATAAAGTGTCTTGAACATCCATAATTACTCCAATAAAACACCTTTTTAATATTTTTCATGATCTTAGCCTCCAAAATATGATTTCCTGTAAAACACACCTAAAATATATTATATCTAACAAGAGAAACTCAAAAACTTACATATTTTCTGCATTTTAAGAGTTGGAAGTGCTATATTTCTATAACACATATCTGTGATAGGGAGACATTGGTGGATTTGATAAAGTTGGAGATATTAGATTTTGATATTATTTTGGGGATGGATTGGCTTTATTCGTGCTATGCATCTCTTGATTGTAGGACCCAAAGGGTCAATTTCTAATTCCCAGATAAACCAGTGATTAAGTGGGAGAGAAGTTCCCTAGTGCCTAATAAAAGGTTCATCTCTTATATATGGACTTGAATATTAATTTCAGAGGGTTTTTGTGTCACCTAGTTAGGGTTAGAGATTTTAATTTTGAGGGTACCTCCTTGTCATCTATCCTTGTGATATGTGAGTTTTCCAAAGTAATATGGAAAATGATTTTGGGATCAATCTATTTACGAAAACTCATCCTATCTTTATCCCTCCCTATAGAATGGCTCTAGCTGAGTTGAAAGAACTTAAGGAGTAGTTGCAAGATCTCCTTAATGAGGGTTTTATCTACCCTAGTGTTTTCCTGTGGGGCATGCCAATACTCTTTGTCCATAAAAAGGATAGGTTTCTTTAATTTGTATAGATTGCCGCCATTTGAATAAGGTGATAGTGAAGAATAATTATCCTATTCCTAGAATTGATGATTTATTTGACAAGCCTCAGCATGCTAAATACTTTCCTAAGATTGATCTTCAGTCAAATTATCATCAATTAAAAATTAGGGAGGTAAATATCCATAAGACAACTTTCCAAATTTGGTATAGACCTTTTGAGTTTTTTGTGATGTCATTTGGATTGACTAATTCCTCAATGACATTTATGGATCTTATGAATCGAGTTTTCCATCAGTTCTTGAACTTATTCATCATTGTCTTTTTTGATTTCATCTTTGTTAATTCTATAAGAGACAGATCATGCCGATCACCTCTATATAACAGACCCTTAAGGATTAGTATTTGTTACTTTTTAGGTCCTTTTGTTTCTAGCAAAGGGATCATGGTGGATCTACAAAAATTTGTGGTGGTTAAGAAGTGGCCTAGACCCACGACTCCAATCGATATTTGGAGCTTCTTGGGTTTATCTAGGTATTATAGGAGGTTTATGGAGAGATTTTGTTCTATTGCTTCCCCATTGACTAGGTTGACTAAGAAAAAGGTAAAGTTTCTACGGTCTGACGCTTGTGAGGGTAACTTTGAGAATCTGAAAAATAAGTTGACTTGTTGTCTAATTTTGACCCTGCCTGAGGGTACTAATGGCATTGTTGTTTATTATGATATATCTCGTATGGGACTGAGTTGTGTGTTGATGCAACATGTTAAGGTTGTGGCATATGTTTCTAGGCAACTGAAGGTGCAAGAGAAGAACTATCCAACTCTTGATTTAGAGTGATTAGCTTTGGTTTTCAACCTAAATATTTGGCACCCTTACCTGTATAGAGTTCATGTTGACATCTTTTTAGACCATAAAAGTTTGCAGTATATGTTCACCTAGAAGGAGTTGAATCTCAGGCAAAGAAGATGGCTAGAGTTGCTCAAGGACTATGATATGAGTCTTTATTATCATCTAGGTCAAGCTAACATAGTTGCTAATGCTCTTTGAAGGTTATGTATGAGGAGTTTGTCTTATGTTTATGAGGAAAAGCAAGGGTTGGTGAAGGATATTCACCGTGTGGCTAATCTTGGACTTTGTCTTTTGGAATCTGAGGATGGTGTTGTGATTGTTCAAGAGGTGTTGAAGTCCTCTCTGGTGGCCGAGGTGAAAAAAATTAGGTTTTGAATGCTATTCTGATGAGAATCAAGGATGACGTGGGTCACCAGAAAGTGATGGATTTTAAGATTGGTGGTGACAGTATCTTGAGGTACCAAGGTAGATTGTGTTCTTACTATGTTGATGGGATGAAAGAGAGGATCTTGGCTGAGACTCATGAGTTGAGGTATATTTCTATCCTAGTTCAATAAAGATGTACCATGATTTGAAAGAGATTTATTGGTGGAATAACATGAAATGGAATATGGAAAATTTTATGGCTAATGCATGGTGTTTCAACAAGTGAAGGTGGATCACTTGAGGCCTGATGGGTTGTCTCAAGAGATTGACTTGCCCATGTGAAAATGGTAACTGATTAATATGGATTTTTTTACTGGTCTTCTGTGGTTTTGCCATCAGTTTTTTATTTGATTTGGGTCATTGTGGATAAGATGACCAAGTTCTCTTATTTCCTACTAGTGAAGATAAGTTATTCAACAAAGTATTATGACAAGCTCTTTCTTTAGGAAACCATCAAGTTGCATGGTAAACCTATTTCTAATATATATGATCATGATACCCAGTTCTCATCTCATTTCTGGCATTCTTTTCAGAGAGGTTTGGGGACTAAGGTGAACCTTAGCACCACTTTTTATCCTCAAATGGATGGTCAAGTGGAGCAGACATTTTAGACTTTGGAAGAGATGCTAAAGTCTTGTGTGCTCAATTTTGGTGGAAGTTGGGTTCATCATTTGACTCTTATAGAGTTTGCATATAATAATAGTCTTCACTCTAGTATTAGGATGGCTCCTTTTGAAGCCCCTTAGGTAGGAGGTGTAAGTCTCCTATCAAGTGGTTTAAGGTTATTGAGAATAGGTTATTCGGTCCCGACTTGGTTCACCAAGACATGGAAAAGGTAAAGGTGATCCGGGATAAACTTAATGCCGCCCAAAGTCGCAAAAAGTCCTATGCAGATGTGAGTCATAGGGAGTTAGAGTTTAATGTGTATGATTTTGGTGTTCTTGAAGGTATATCCCTTGAAGGGAGTGATGTGGTTTTGAAAAAAGGGGAATCTCAGTCCCTAGTATGTTGGTCCCTTTCGTGTTTTGAGGTGAGTGGGCTATGTGTCTTATAAGTTGGAGTTTCCATCTAGGTTGGGTTCTATTATCTAGTGTTTCACGTTTGAATGTTGAAAAAGTGCATGGGTGATCCTTCTTTGGTTGTTCCTTCGGAGAGTGTTGGCGTTTCAGATTCCTTGTCTTATGAGGAAGTCTTGATTAAGATTTTGGATAAGCAAGTCCGTTGTCTGAGGACAATGGATGTGATTTTGGTCAAAGTTCTTTGGAGGAATTCGAAAGTTGAAGAAGATACTTGGGAAGCTGAAAGGACATGAAGTCCAAATACCTATTCTTATTCCCCATTTTGGAAAATCATGCTTAAGGTATATGTTAATCTTAACATCTCTTTTTTGACTTTGTTAAGTGAAATTGCAATTTCCTTGAAATTTTTGTTTTTTGTCTTTGTTAAAGGTAAGTGTGGTTGTGTTTCTGTTTTAAATCATGCCAAAGGTTTGCTTGACCCATCATTAGAGGATGAACGATCCTAAGAGGGGAGAATGTAACATCTCAGATTTTTGGTCCTTGAAAATATCTTGACCTATGGTCTTACTGCCCAGATTATGACTCACACTACGAGTCATAGGGAGTCATTACGGGTCATAGGACCCTAATCGTAGCTGACCAATGTGAATTGGCTAAGTTTCTATTATGATTGTGATTGGCTCATAACGAGTCGTAATGACTCTATATGAGTCATATAGTCCCATCTGTAGCCAAACTAGTATAGTGCCTAATTGATTTTTCCTTGACTATGATTGAACCTAATGAGTCGTAATGTCTCAGTACAAGTCGTTTGGTATGACTCATAGCCAGACTAGTGTGGGTGCCCATGGATACTCTCCAGACTACAACTAGAGGTCATAAGTTGTAAATTGACCCTATGATTCGTAAGGTAGCCCGTAGTGACTTGGCAATAATTTTTTCGTATTTTCATTAAGGGCTCTTTGGACCTTTCCCCTCTTCCCCAATTATGACACAGAACTTAAAACCCTTTTAGGGTATCATTATCACTTCGAAACAAATCAAAATAACTTGTACACCTCTCTCAAATTCCCAGGTCAAGAACTCCTAGGGTTTCTAAGAAGTTGGTCAATTAATCCTCTCAAGGGTGATTTCTCTCCATAGTTGTGATACTTTCAGGCATATTACTCTTCTCCAAATCTTATTTTATGAAAAATATGTATTTTAGATAGTTTAGTTGTATGGAATTGAATTTGGTTGAAGGTTTTAGAATGGATGGATCTTGAATTATTTTTTCATGGTTTTCATGAGTTGTTCATACTTTGAATGGAATGTTTAGAACTAATGGGGTGCATAGGTGTGGGAATTAGAATTGTATTTGAGGTAATCCCCCAAATTGATGTTTTGGACTTGGAAATTAGTTATGAACAATTGTATTCCCTCAACGCACTTGTGTAAATGGTTTTGAATTGTGGAATTGTCTCTTGGTTTGACTTACACACCATACTATCGTATTGCATAAATGGTTAACAATGAACATGGATTTGCTATTTTTTGATTTAATAAATAAAGAGGGTTGAGGTATTTCCCTAATTTGATTTGATAAATAAAGGAGGTCGAGGCATTCCCCCAACTTGATTTAATGAACAAAAGGAGTCGAGGCATTCGCCCAAGTTAATGGAATTGTAATGGAAAAATTATAAGCTTGCAAACGTACGATATGATGATACCTGTGGTGTAACTTAATGAATAATTATGTGGCTAATGGATGATTTATGTGAAACTTGTTATAATTGGGCTTAATGAGGGTTATGTAGCTGATCCATGAAGGTGTGGTTCTTGAATGACTTGTACTGGAAACTCATATTTGCTAACGTGAGGGTTGCTCTTGATGACCATGTACACAGTTCATACTATTGATATATGTATTTGTATCTTGGATTGACATGGGGTCAGGGCATTCCCTGGTCTTCCTTGATACCTCCATTCGTGCGGCTAACACGTACTGGGTCCCTTTCAGCAAGGGGAACTGAACCCATATAGCCCGTGGGTGCCTATTTAAGATTGTTGAGCTACATAGTCCAGGATAATGTTTACTATCATGTTAAACCTTGTTCCCTACCCTGACATCTATTATATATATGTATGCATGTATGTGAATATGTATAATGAGTTTAAAGTTGAAATTTTGATTGACATTAATTTACACCTATCTTGAGTTACATGCTAGTGCTCAGCCTACTAACCTTC
The DNA here is from genome assembly GCF_002878395.1 of Capsicum annuum. Classification (NCBI taxonomy): domain Eukaryota; kingdom Viridiplantae; phylum Streptophyta; class Magnoliopsida; order Solanales; family Solanaceae; genus Capsicum; species Capsicum annuum. The sequence continues at coordinate 129,993,447 of NC_061116.1, read as the reverse complement.
TTCGAATGCTGTATCCCCACGTGATGCAGGGGTCCGAAGGCACTTCTCTTTTCCCTGTACAGTGACAGGTGATCTCAGAGTTGGTCATTTGTGGTGAAGTGGTGAGCTTCCATTCTCTGTAAGACTTTATCATTCTCGATTTTCCTTCCATAAATTAGAATTTTAGACTTCACATTTACATTGTCATTGTCAGGGTCGGGGGAATGTCCCGACGTAGGTTGTTTTCTAATATAGAGTCTTTGCAGATGTGGAATGGGTATTGATGTTTACACTCTTAGATGTCTTTGAATTTATTGCTGCCTATCTTATTATATGTTTGAAATTTAGCTGTTGTCAGGTGTCTGATGTTATGTTTGTCTAGGCAAAGGGGTGGTCTTCTTTCCTCGATGAACGTGAGATACCCGTCATGGCCAGGACCTGGTTCACATCATGATAGAAAGAATAACAATTACGGCGAATACATCACCCTCAAAAGGAAGAGCCAATACAGGAGCTGAAGTGTTAAATCCCTTGAACTTCAAAAACCTCGACTCACTCCTCGGACCACTGGAAAGGAACCTCTTTTTGAGTTAATCTGATCATAGACACGGCAATAGTAGCAAAACCCTTCATGAATCACCTATAGTAATCGGCAAACCAATGAAGACATAAACTTTAGAAAATGATGTTGGTATATCCCATCACAAATACCTTCAATCTTTGCTGGGTCTTTCATAATCCCATCCTTAGACACCACATGTCCAAGGTATGTCACCGATTGAAGCCAGAACTCATACTTAGAGAATTTGGCAAAAATCCTATTGTCTCTCAAAGTCTGGAGTACAATCTTCAAATGCTGCATATGCTCCTCTCTACTCTTTGAATAGACAAGGACATCATCAACGAACACAAGAACAAAGGAATCCAAATAAGGCCTAAATACAGAGTTCATCAAATCCATGAACGCTGTTGAGCATTGGTCAACCCATAGGACATCACCAGGAAATCATAATGTCTATAACAAGTACTAAAGGATACCTTCACCCCAAAACCTTAATTGATGGTAATTGGACCTCAAATCAATCTTAGAAAATTCTATTTCTCCCTAAAGTTGGTCAAACAAATCTTCAATGTAAGGCATAGGATACCTATTCTTTAACATCACCTTATTAAGATATCTGTAGTCAATACACATATGCAAAGGATGATCCTTCTTCTTTATAAACAAGTTAGGAGCACCCCAAGAAGACACACTCGATCTCTTGGAACTCTTACCCAAGAAATATTGAAGTTGATAATTCAATTTCTTACGCTCGGTAGGATCCATCCGGTAAGGTGCCATAGAAATCGGGTACCTGGCTCAAGATCAATAATAAACTCAATAACATGCTAAGAGGAAGACTGAGTAGATTGATACGAATAACATTAGGAAGCTCATGACTTATAGGGATAGAGTCAAGCAATGTACTCTCTATGCTAACATCACAAATATAAGCAAGATAAGACTTGCAACCCCTCAAAATAAGTCCTCTAGACCAAATATAAGAAATAACCCTCATCGGCTCATGGATAATAGATCACTTCCATATAAATGGGGACATGTGAAGCATGGCTAAGGTAACAGTCTTGTAAAATAATCCAAGACTAAATGAAAGTAGGATAACCAAACCATGCGCAGAATTACATCAAAATTCACTATGTTTAATAGAATAAGATAATCTTGAGTATCAAACTCTCGATGGTCACGACACATGATCTATAAACCCAATCCACTACTAAAGAATCATACACAGGAGTAGATACAAATAAATACATAGATAAAGAATCCCAAGATAACTCTAAACACGAGGCTTAATAAGAAGACACATAAGAATAAGTGAATCTCAGATTAAATAAACAAAAAGTTAGTTAATGGAACACTAAAATCGTACCTAAAATAACAGCAACTGAAGGCTCAACCTCGGGTCTAGAAGGTATGACATACAACTAACTGTGTTCTTCCCCTGGTTGGGCTCCTAATTAATCTCCCATCCTACCTGCCTGAGGACCTCCACGATCACCCTGAGTACTACCTCGATGACTATGCATACTAATTTTAACTGTGGGTAGAGCTTCCCTAATTGGTGGAACACTTGGATTTAAAGAAAACACAACTCCATAACTAGGGCACTCTCTCGAGAAATGGGTAAAGGCCCCACAACCATAGTATGTACCTGTTGCTGTACCAAAATTATAAGTTTCATCTGACCTGGAATAAATACCATAGATATAGAATACCTTGAAGATAAACCACTCAGAGGATATCCACTACTCTGGCTAGGATGATTACTCTAACTTGATTAACCTTCATCAGTAATATGAAATATAGTATGAACGAGCCTACTAGACTGATCCTGAAGCTGATAAGGATAATGCAGCCTGAGAACCACTGCCTTTGAATCGTGAGCCACTTTGGCTCCCACTAAAACTACCCTAATATTGTTGCCTCTTATTTCTCCCCCTTAGGCCTCAGGATGCATCTCCTTTATAACTTGTGCATGATAGAAAACCTCAGTAAAAGATCTACCTACAATAACTAAACTCTGCATAGCCATACGGAGAAGAAGTCTTAATCCCCAGACAAAACACCAAACCCACATATACTTGGTCATTAAAATTGATGTAGAATGCGTAGACAACTCATGAAATTAAGGCTCATACTTCACAACAGTCATGGAGCGCTACTCCAACCTCGAGAATTGATCTTTCAAATGATCCCTAAGATTGCGAGGCATATGCTTCTCCAAGAAAACCTCAAAGAATTGAGTCAATGTCAATAGGGGAGATCCCGCTAGCTTGGATTCATTATAACCCCTCCACCAATGCCGATCTACCAAGTCCAATTGAAAAATAGTGTAACCCATACCATGTGTATCAACTAGGCCCAAAATATGGAGCCTATCCTTGGAAGCAACCAAGAACTCATAAGCATCCTTGCATGGTGCACTAGAAAGCCCAGGTGGAGTCAACCTAAAAAACCTACCCAACATATTTTGATCCTCAACAAACATAGTAGGTTGAGCAACCACGAGTTAAGCAGCTACTAGCTGAGCAACATTCGGTGTAGAAGTGACCTTAACTTTGAGAGACAACTGTAGGTTGTGCCCCCCCTTAATACCATTCTGATCTGCAAATAGTACACCATCAGATAGTGCACCACAAACTAATCCTAAAAGCTTAACCAATGCATCCCTGAACAATAAATAAGAAATAAACCCTGGTGTATCCTAGGCTGCTCCCTATCCCATCACTGGCTTGGGTGGAAGAATCTCTAACTCAAGAGCAGGAATAGGGTCTGGTAAAGGACCTCTATCCTGGTCCCTAGATAGGGATGAGTCTTTAGGATTTCCTTGACCTGTAAGTCATATATAAACTGCAACACAATCCCTAGTCATGGACTTAGGGTCCTCATCTTGTGTAGTAGTAGCACGTGTCCTAGCCACCTGTGAAAGAGTGAATCCAAAGGAATCTTTGGAAACCATCTCAGACTCTTAGCATAAAAAAGTAAAAAAAGTAAATAACTCTAAAGAATGTCCTATATCCTCCTAAAGATAAGAAACAAATGTTATTGTTTTGATATGTGGGACACTACTAGATACTTGCTTTTGTACCAACAATATTGATGAATATGACACTACTAGATACTTACTTTTGTACCAACAATATTGGTGAATATGGCACTCTAATACCAATTAGTCATAGCCTGATTTATGAGTCATGATGGCACATACTTTATCCCATTAGTAAGTAAGCCTAAACCAAAGCACAAAGCTATAAGCAATGGTCTAAATTGGTGGAAAATAGTATAAAAGTTGGAAATTTACAAGTAAAGCAATCAATAATAAATCAAGTAATAGTAATAATTCAAAAGATAGATAAAATAACAATAACATCCTTTGACCTAGTAGTGTCAGAAAAAGAGCCACTAGAAACGGGAATATACGCACTATTATATACAAATGTACATCAGCCTCAAATAATGAAAGACTTAGCAAATGTAGAAGAAGGATAAAGGGCGACTCAAACTTTGAGCGCTCACCCTGTCTCCACTAAGCATTACGATCGTCATGTTAGCGGCAACCACTAGTACTTGGATCTACACCAAAAAGGTAAAGAAGTTTAGAGTGAGTACCAAAGCCACATGAGCTCAGTATACATCATCGTCCAACTGAGCTAAGTTATAATATAATAATAAAAATAATGCAAGATAAATAAGTTAAGTTAAGTAAAAGAGCAGACCTGGGATAATACTTCAATATACAAGTAAATAATTAATTAAAAATAATAATGAAATAAAAAATGCATAACTATCACTACAAAACTAGCCTTCATAAGCCAATAAGTGTAAAAAGGTAAATAACTCAATGCGATCCCCATAAGCCTAAAGGATGTAACTCAAGAGAAGAAGTAACCAAGTCATGGTCAAAATTAATGAGATCTATAAAGTGAGACTAGCAATATCTCAAAAACAAAATCATGAATCCTTTCATATAATAAACACTATAAACAACCTCTCAATTCCAAATTTGAATCAGAACCAATGTAATCAATTATGAAATTTGAAATAAACTTATAGATTATAAATTGTCCGACTTGAACCAGCACTAGCATCAAGTCACAAGTACCAATATAGCATAAATACCATGTATATAGCCTTTTAAAACTCTAAAATTAACATTTAAAGGGTATAACATGCTCATAAAAGTCTACAAGAAGCTAATGATATTGAAACACCTTGGTTTTGGGATGCTTAGAAAATTTCTTGGATTTTTGGTTCTTGGTAATGATTCGACTAGGGGGTATAGGTTGTATGCTAAGGTACGGTGGGTAAGGATTTGTTGTACACTAACCAGTGTTGGTTAGTGGGTTGGATTGGTTTTTGGAATGGGTACAACTTGGAGGGTATGAGTCGTATGGTTGGATACAGGTTGCATGGTTTGGGTTTTTCCTTCACTTAATATGAGACTTAGTAACTTAGTTTAGATATAAGTGCGAGTGGCTCACCATGAGGAATAAGATAAGGTATGAGTCGTACCATTGACTCATATGGTAGATAGTGATCAAACCTTCTTTGATTCTATTTCTGCTAGGGATATGATTTAGGGGTATTGATCATATGGTTGGGTATGAATTGGGGTTAGGTAAGTCATAGGTTGACAGTGTTGGGTCTAAGAGGGAGACCTTAGGTATAAGTGGTAGTTGCCACTCGTATTAGAGGGTACGACTTATATGGGTGAGTCGTACCATCTGACGATACTTTTAATTAGTTTAAATTGGGGGTAATATAGACATTTACCCATGAATTATTTCATACTCGGGAGGTTATTTACTCTATTATTCTAATCATAAACACTTGGAAATACTCTCTAATTCTCTCTAAGTCTCTTGGGTAGAAGAAGTCTAGGGTTTCATCTAGAGGAGAAACTTGGGACTTGTTTGGGTGATTTCTCTCCATCATAAAGACATGTTTATGACATGTTTTATACAATATTTGTATGGTATTGTTATTTCCAACTAAAGACATATTTTATACAATATTTGTATGGCATGATTATTGTATGGTTTTTTATACAATGTTTGTATGGCATAATTATTGTATGGTTTTGGGGTTTTCTAATATATGCTGGGGTTTTGGTATTAAATGCTTGGTAATGGTTTTTCCATGTCATAATTATGTATTTGCATGCTTTAATAGTGGTTAAGATAATTGGTTGCATGGTTATGATTAATTTGTAATTGGAATTAGTTTTGGAAACACTATGCCCCAACATGTTTGACAAAATGCTTATGATAATGATTTTACTATATTATGGGACTTTAAATGGAACTATTGCATGGTATATTTTGGTAATGGAACCCTAAATGGTATAACTGGATTAAATGGTTTGGAATGGTTAAATAGAATGGTTTGGCAGTTATGATTATGGTTAATTAAACTTTTTTGTGGGGTACATGGGATTTCCCCAAGCAAACTTAATATAGGAACACTTGTGGGGTACATGGGAATCCTCTAAGTTAACTTGATAATGTAATTTATGGGTACATCGGAATCTCTTTATATAAAAAGGTTGGCTAAGGACATTTCTTGCAAGCGATAGTCGGTATGACGATACAACTACTCATAGAATTAGTTAATAATAATGGTATGATGTTTTGATTGGTTGGAAATGGTTTTAATTGGTTATTAATGGCAGGGTATAATAGCTAATCGTGAAGGTGCAAGTCTAATGGGTAGACACTGGAAACACATGTTTGTCGATATGAGGGTTGGTTATAGTTACCATATATGATACTATGAGGTACATGGGAATTCTCTAATTATGTTGTACATATGTATCATGGAGAGCGAAGGGTACTTGGGAATCCCCTAATCTTATAGTATCTCCTGTTCATGCATCTACACATATCAGGGCCTGTTCAGGGGGTTAAACTAGATCTATATAACCCGTGGGTGATTTTAGGATAGTTAAGCTACATATATCTAGGTTAATGGTATTAAATGGATACTAAACTCAGTTCCCTTTCTTGGCATAGTTATATATTTATGTATGGTTTGTATGCATATGGTTAGTTTACTTATTTTTTACTGGATAGCATTTTTTATCCTTATCCTAAGTTTATGCTAGTGTTCACCTACTAACCCATCTTTGTGCGGCTGTATCCCCACACACTGCAAGAATCGACCATTCTACTTCTCCTGCCTAGTGATCAGATTCAGGATCAACTATTGGATTAAAGTGGTGAGCTTCCATATTCTGGAAGGCTCTATTTTATATCATGGATATATTTACATACTTTATTTATTTTATGGATATTGGTTTTGGATATGGTTGGGGGCATTTCTCAGCCGGTTATTGTTTTTTCTTTTGGTAAGAGGCTTGTATGACTACTATAGGCTGAAATGGGCGAGAGTCTGCCTTAGTATTGGCATTGGTATTGGTGTTGATACCTTTGGACTATGATTGTTCCATCCTCTTTAATTTTAGATTATATAATTATATTGGAACTTACATAGCATGGTTTTAGATTATGTTTTTTTTGTTATTGGTTAGCAGCTGGGTATTAGATAGTTGGGATTATTTAGGTTGGTCACGGTCATAGACCTATCCCAGAACCTTGGATTACTTAATAACACTATCTTGTTATATGTTCAAAATTCATCTAACTTAGGGTACGTATTTGGATGGTTGGGTTAGGTATCGGGGGTGGTTCTCATTCCTATTTGGACTTGGGATACCCATTATGACAAGGCCTCAGGTCGGGTCATTTAAAGTTGGTATCAAAGATTTAGGTTCATGGTCAATTGAGAGTCCAAATGCCTTGTTGAGTAGAGTCTCTATTAAGGGTGTGTATAGTGCCACACTCATAAGAGAGAGGCTATAAGGCATTTAGGAAATGTTTCACTTTCTTGGTATTCTATTTTCAAGATTAGAGTCTAAGTCCTAAAATGTTCTCTAATTCTAATTTTTTTGCTTTTCAAATCATCCCTCGACGATCTAGGATGCATAGTAACTCTACTGTCCCAACTAGGGACAATATTGAAGGGACACATACTACTCTGGTGATCCATACTCAGTCTAGGGGTTTGGTCCCTAATATTTCTAGAGTTCCACCGATTACTACCACCCTCTTTATGATGAGGTGACTAATGTGAAATTTTGTCAATCAATACATGTTATTACTTAGTTGGTTACTGCTCAGGCTGAGCGGAATGTATCTGGTGTTTTGTTTGTAGAGGCCATATAGGTTGGCCAATTTATAAAGATGAATCCTCCTAATTTTACTAGTGTGAAGGTGAAGGAGCATCCTCAGGGTTTATTGGATGAAATGGAGAAAATTTTTAGGGTAATACAAGTTACAAATATGAAAGGGGTGAATTTTGCTGCTTACCAGCTTAAGGATGTGGCATACTAATGGTATGAGGAGTGAGATAGGGTGAGAGGTGATATTGAGGAGTAAAATTTGTGGGAGTCTTTCTTTAAGCTTTTCTAGACTGCTTCTTTTCTCAAAAGTTGAGGGAAGCAACGACGGAGGAATTTGTCAATCTAAGACAAGGGAAAATGTTTGTCAAGGAATATTCCTTAAAGTTCCATCAGTTATCAAGGTATGCTCCGGAATTGGTATTTGATATAAGGGAAAGGATGAGAAAGTTCTCTTCTACACTATCTCAAGATTTGATACTTTAAAGTAAGACTGCATTGCTGATCAAGGATATGGACATCTCTAGGTTGGTGGTTCATATGTAGCATTTGGAGGAGGAAAAAATGAAGCAGGTTGAGTTTGGGGAAAGGCCGGGTAAGAAGTTTAGGTCTTCTGAACAGGGTGGTTCACAATAGCATGGTGGTCAGGATGGTGTTAAGTGGCCAAAAAAGAAGTGAGGGAGTTCTGGTTCCTTCTCTATAGCTAATGCTCCTTACCCAAAGCAATCAAGTGATAGGAGATATCGGGTGGCGATAATTTCCAGGCATAGGGTGCCTAATCTCAGGCGAGTAGGGCACAATCATCTTTATTGTGTCCCTCTTATCGATTCTGTGATAGGTTGTATATGGTATTTTATGATAAAGGGAGGGATAGGTGTTTCAAATATGGTCAGCCAGTCCATATGCTAAAAAATTATCTGGTTGGTAAGGGTGCTTCAGGAGCGAGAAAGGCTTCAATTGCTTCATTTTTTGCTCCCGCACCAAAGAGTGTTCCTTCTACATCTGTTTCTGTATCAGGTACCGACATTGGTCGAAACAGGTTATATTATCTTGCTACTCAATAGGAATCTGAGGCATCACCTAATGTCATTAATGATATATTACAACTCTTTTGTTATGACGTGTATTACTTGCTTGATCCAGGGTCCACTCTCTCTTATGTGACCCCATTTATGACTGTGTATTTTGGTTTTGATCCTGAGGTTATTTTAGATCCTTTTTCTATTTCTACCCTAAAAGGTGACTCTGTGATTGTTAAATAAGTCTATATGGGGGGTGTGGTATCTGTTGGTAGTAAGAATACTTTGGTGGATTTGTTTGAACTTGATATGGTGGATTTTGATGTTATTCTAAGGATGGATTAGTTACACTCTTTTTTCACATCCTTAGATTGTCAGACCTGTAAGGCTGTCTATTTGTTCCCGGTGAACCGATTATTGATTGGGAGGGTGGTCCCTAGCTTCTAGGGGGAGGTTTCTTTCTTATCTTAGAGCTCAAACGTTAATATCTAAAGTGTGTCTCTATCATTTGGTCTGGGTTAAAGATTCTAAGTTGAAAGGTCTTTCTTTATATTCGGTTTTGGTGGTAAATAATTTTCCTGAGGTCTTTTTCGGTGATATTCCTGGTGTTCCTTTAGATAGGGAGATTGAGTTTGGTATTGATATTGTTCCGAACACTTGTCCAGTGTCTATTCCTCCTTATAAAATGGCTCTGATTGAGTTGAGGGAACTCAAGAAGTAACATAAGAATCTTTTGGATTAGGGTTTCATCCATCCAAGTGTATCCTAATGGTGTGCACTGGTATTATTCGTTTGCAAGAAAGATGGTTCCCTATGGATGTGCATTGACTATCAGTAGTTGAATACGGCGAAGGTTAAGAACAAGTATCCTCTTCCAAGGATAAATGACTTATTTGATCAGTTGCAGGGTGCCAAATTCTTTTCTAAGATAGATCTTCATCTTGGGTATCATCAGCTAAAGATTAGGTAGGCAAATATCCCTAAGATGGCTTTTCGTACTCGCTATGGACACTTTGAGTTCCTGGTTATGTCATTTGGTTTGACTAATGCTCTGACGACATTTATGGATTTGATGAACAGTGTTTTCAGGCAGTTTTTAGATCTTTTTATCATTTTGTTCATTCATTACATCTTGATGTATTCTAAGAGTGAGGTGGATCATGCAAATCACCTCCGTGTGATGTTGTAGACATTGAAAGAGCAAAAGTTGTATACCAAATTCTCCAAGTACGAGTTTTGGTTCAACGTTGTAACTTTTCTTAGTCATATTATTTCTAGTGAGGGGATCATGGTAGATCTACAAAAGGTTGCAGTGGTTAAAAGGTGGCCTAGATCCATGACTCCAATCGACATTTGGAGCTTCTTGGGTTTGGATGAGTATTATAGGTGGTTCATGAAAAGTTTCTCGACGCTAGCTTCCCCATTGACTAAGTTGACTCAGAAGAAGGTAAAGTTTTCTTGGTTGGATGCCTGTAAGAGGAGTTTGAAGAAGCTAAAGGATAAGCTAACTTTGGCTTCGATTTTAACATTGCTTGAAGGTAATGAGGGGTTTGTGGTTTATTATGATGCGTCTCAGATGGGACTTGGTTGTATTTTGATGTAGTATGGTAAGGTAATTTCCTGTGCTTCTAGGAAGTTGAAGGTGCTTAAGAGGAATTATCCTACTCATGATTTAGAGCTTTTAGCGGTGGTCTTTGCATTTAAAATCTAGCGACATTATTTGAATGGAGTGCACGTGGACATCTTTTCTAATCATAAAATTCTACAGTATGTGTTCACTCAGAATGAGCTAAATCTCAGGTAGAGAAAATGGTTGGAGCTTCTTAAGGACTATGATATGAGTCTTCACTACCACCAAGGTAAAGCTAATGTGGTTGCTAATACTCATAGCAGGTTGTCCATGGGGAGTTAGTTCACGTGGATAAGGAGAAGAAATATTGGTGAAGGATATTCACTGCTTGGCTAATTTTGGAGTTCTTCTCTTGGACTCCAATGATGGAGGTATGATAGTACAGGAAGTGGTTCAGTTAGATCTTGGTGCAGAGATCAAGGAAAAACAAATGTTAGATCCCATCTTGATGAAAATCAAGAGTGAGGTTAGCGGGCAAAGGGTGATGGTGTTAAAGATCAGCGGTGATGGTACCTTGAGGTACCAAGGGAGGTTATGTATCCCTGAAGTCGATGGTTTGCAACAAAGGATTTTAGCTGAGGAGCATGAATCGTGCTACATTTTTTATCTTGACTCGACAAAAATGTATCATGATCTCAAGGGGATGTATTGGTAGAATGGTATAAAGAGGGATGTGTCTGATTTTTTGGCCATGTGTATGGTGTGCCAATAAGTTAAAAGTTGAACACATAAGGCCTGGAGGCTTATATCAAGACTTGAGTTGCCTAAATGGAATGGGAGGTAATCAATATGGATTTTTTACCAGTTTTCCTCGGTCTCGGAACCAATTTGATTCAATTTGGGTCATCATGGATAGGATGACAAAGTCCGTTTATTTCTTACCAGTGAGGACTAACTTTTGGCTGAGGACTATCTGCGGTGTATCTTCATGAGATTGTAAATCTACGTAGAGTACCTATTTTGATTATCTCAAATCAAGGTACACAGTTTTTTTCTTATTTTTGGCGATCTTTTCAGAAAGGGTTAGGGACTAAAGTTAGTCTGAGTACTACTTTTCATCCGCAGATGGATGGGCATGCAGAGAGAACTATTCAGACATTAAAGAACATGCTTCGTGCGTGTGTGATTGATTATGGTGGAAATTGGGTTGTGATACAAGAATCAACCCAAAAACACAAAAACAAGACAAGAAAAATGAGAGGAACTAAGAACAACAAGACAACAACACAGAAGCAAGAACAACACACCAAAATAGAGAGTACAAAGGGAAGAAACAAACACAATAAAAGGCAAGAAAGTAAAGGGATAATAAGTTTGGCATAGAATTATACAAACACTAAGAACCTAAGGGTGTTTCAAACCCAAATACCCCTAATAATTCATACAAGAAACACCAAACTCTCATGGTGACACAAGAGGGACTTCAATCCCCTTAAGCACCAAGGTTTCTAAGATAAACATGCAACACAAGTGAATCCATACTTGAATTTGCAACCTAGTTATGGTTTTCACTCTCAAAAGAGAGAAATGTCTCTCAAAAGTTTCTTATCAATTCTTCATCATTCACAAAATAAGGATAAAAGACCTAATAAGGTACTATATATAGTCTTATTACATAATGAAAGACAAAATAACCATAACACCCTTAATGAACAAGGGGCGGCCATGGAGTGTTTGGGATCAACATGTGTAATGACTAAAATGCCCTTAATGAGTCCCAACACTCCAAAAGATTCCTTCTTCAGGATCCAAGCGGTGGGTTCAAACCTGTGTGCTCAGGTATGAATCAAAGGCAAGCTCCATACAATCTTCCACGCGTGGGTTTGCCTTATACTCCATGCATGCTCTTGTGTCCTCGAGGTGACCAAGGCTTGAGTCTTTAAGTGTTGGTCTCCAATGATGTGCCCAAAAGATATGATGGCCGTTAGTCTCGTGTCATCCTCCCTTTCTTGAAAAGGATTTGACCTTAAATCCATACCTTGCAAAATCAAAGGAAGGACAAGCGAACACAAATTCCACATGGCATGAGGGTTAGGATTAGCTTAAACAATCATTTTATCATGCCAAGGTTGCACATACTTGAAATATAACAAAGGATCCTTTGAATTGAATACTAAAAACTCAAAAAAAGATGCACAAAGGATTTGGTTATAGGAATCGCCAAGAGAGAGAAACTACAAAGGTCCTAATGGCATCACATGATCCAAAAGGTTGGATTAGTATCTTATGAGACATAAGAGAATTATTTCATTTCCTCTTCAAGACACCACACCAAGGATGGTTTTTCAAGTGGTCCTAAAGTCCACAAGACCCATATATAATTCTTACTAAAAAAAGTGGACCAACCAACAAGTTCCCTACCTTTATATGGAATAAATCCAAGACTAGCATGGATGTCATATAAGCCAAAAGATAGTATAGAAAGGAGTCAAGTGTAAGGGCATACACGGGTGAAGACAAAGAATTTAAGAACATACATATGCTTCCTTTAAAACAAATAGACAACTTGGCATACAAAAGTTGGGATTTACTCAACTTAAGAACACGTGTGTCAAGGAAGGATGCATATTTAAAAACATTACCCCAAGGAGTCATTGATACCTTTGCCCTCATATTTTCAAGAATGACTACACATTCTTTCCCCTTAAGAGTACTCTCAACTTCCAAGAAGATATTTCTATATTTAGGAGGAATGTTGTCACACCATAATGGGTTGGCATATAGTCTATAGTGTTCAAGACAAGCTATACCATCATTCTCACCACTAGGTTCATTAAGAGTGTTTATATCATCTTCAAACAAAACATTATACCTAAAGAGAACATGATCTATCCCATGGGTAGATTTGGATAAAGCAATTTCTTCACACTCTAAAAGATCGTTATCAAGTTTTAAAGATGTTTCAAGAACAAGATTATCCCTATGAGCCAAGAAAACATTAGAATCTCTACCAGAAGACAAGCTCACAGGTTCACTCCTATCCCTTTAGCCAATATTCTCATTTACATAACTTCTATAAGCAAAACAAATAATAAGGCTTTCATTACACAATATGCATAAGGAATTATTTTCATCCTCATGATCAACCCTATCAACATCATCACTAACTTGAGATTCATAAATACACACCATACACACTCAAGTAGTGGACTAAATTTAGGAGTATGCTGATCATCATTCACACCACCACTAGTTGTGGGCAACTCCCATACCGACATAGACTTACCTTGGTTTTCACAAGGGTCAACTAGTGTGTGAATACTCTTACCACTTGGAATTGGAACCTTATTCAAGTTACAAGTTCTAGCACTAAGTGGACACAAATTATTCCTACGCAAAGAATCAATTTTGTCATCTATAGGATCAACTAGTGCTTGCTAACTTACAATAAAGATTTGGTCTTCATGCAAACTAAAAATGTCAAGAGTATCACTACAAGAATGAAAATCCTCTAGAAAATCACCAACTATATCCACTTGGCTACTACTAGCCACATCACAATATTCTAAATTTGTAGGAGTGTAGGAGACAACATTATTACCTTGTAGCTCACATAAGATGTGTCCTTCATCGTGATGTGTGTCATGGAAGCCCACTTGCTCCCTTTGACTTACCATATGACCCAACCTTTCAATTATAGTAGATATGTCTCCTTTGATTGAAGACATGTCCATGTGCATCATTTCCATGCTTCGATTGAAAGATTGAAATAGGCCAAGATAGTATTGGTGTCCATGATACCTAAGAAACACAACAAAAAACACAAAAATAAAAAATAAAAAAAAGCAACAAGCTAGTTAGCTCAAAAGTTCCTCACAACTCTACTCTCACACCTTTCATTTTTTCCCATACTTGGCTTCACAAGTATTGAAAGTTTGTTTATAATTCGTGAGATGCTGAGGGATGAATTCTACTCTTGTCTAGAATAGATTTTTGTTTGAAAGACTTACAAAAATCTTGTCAGACGTGAACCAAGAAACTACAATGAATTAAAATGATAAAAGCACACAAAAACACAAACATGAAGAAAACGAATACAAAACTAATTCACAACCTAGTTAGTGGTTACTAGTTTGTTAATTAGTATTAGAATAAAAAATAAGAAACCAAAGGATCAAAGAAGTAAACTTAGAATCTAAATTTTAGCTTTAAAGTATTTGAAAGTTTGATGATGTGGCAACTATGATGATGTGATAGTTTGGTAACGTGGCAATTAGTGATGTACCGGTTTTAACGTTGGGAATTTTATTTTTCTTGTTAGCAATTTGAGCTGGTCAATTTTAATGTGGAAGAGTGGAAATTGGCTTTAGAGGGAAAAAGAACAAGACTTGGAGCCTTTTTTTTTTTAAACAAAGTCTCTAACTTTCCTTGCACCTTTTTGGCAAGACAAATTTTTAAAGCCTGTCTCTCTTTCCTCTTTTGTAAGCCTTGGAAGATGCCCTTTTCTCCTTTTTGGCAACAAGACTTTTTGAAAGTCTTTTATCTACTTTCTTCTTTGGTGTTGTCTTGAAAATGTTCCGAAGACAAAAAAAAATACCACACATTATTTCCATTTTGTTCAAGATTAAGCAACACATTTGGAGTGTTCTTGGTTCAACAATTTATAAAGGTTGTGAACAACACCAAGAACACTCATAGTGCACCTAATCAATGACCTCCAAATTGAATGATTTTTGAAATTTTCAAACACATATAATCTCCTAAATGACAATACTACAATTCCAAGACCAATTCTCAACCACAATAACAGCAACGTATGGCTCAAGATCAAGTCCTCAACAACAACAACAACAATATTCCAATATTCAAGAACCACTCAAATTTAGCTTAAAATTTAGAGGTAGACTCTATTAGTGTTAGTGATGAAAGGACTAAAACTATAAACAACAAAACACATAAAAACTCCTAAATCTAGACTCAAAGTTTTGACCAAGATACACAAATAAGACAATAATTTCTCGGCCAAGGTACAAAAACGGGAACAACTTTTTTTTGTGAGATTTTCAATTTTGGATACCTCTTCTAGTGTTAGAAAACAAAGATATAACACTAGAACACATAAAATATACAAAATTCAGGATCAAAATTTTGGCCAAGAGCAAAAAACTGGACATATTGCTATTTTTATTTAGAGATTTTCAGTTTACAATAATTTTTTTTATTTTCAAGTTTACAAGCCTAAGATTGATTTTGTTAGAACAAAATTAATCTTTGCTCTGATACTAAATGATACAAGAATAAACCCACAAACACGGAAACAAGATAAGAAAAATGAGAGAAACTAATAACAATAAGACAACAACACGATAGCAAGAACAACACACCAAAATTGAGAGTACAAAGGGAAGAAACAAGCATAATAAAAGGCAAGAAAGTAAAGGGATAAATGGTTTGACATAGAATTATACAAACACTAAGAACCTAAGGGAGTTTCAAACCCAAAGACCCCTAAGAATTCATACAACCAGCACCAAACTCTCATGGAGACACAAGAGGGACTTCAGTCCCCTCAAACACCAATGTTTCTAAGCGAACACGTAACACAACTGAATCCACACTTGAATTTGCAACCTAGTTATGGTTTTCACTCTCAAAAGAGAGAAGTGTATCTTAAGTATTTCTTATCAATTATTCATCATTCATAAACTAAGGATTAAAGACCTAATAAGGGACTCTATATAGTCTTATTACATAATAAAAGATAAAATAACTAAAACACCCTTAATGAATAAGGGGCGGCCATGGAGTGTTTGGGATCAACATGTGTAATGACTAAAACACCCTTAATGAGTCCCAACACTCTAAAAGGCACCTTATCTAAGCTCCAAGCCATGGGTTCAAACTTTTGTCCTTGTGTATGGATCAAAGGCAAGCCCCCAAGCAATCTTCCACATGCGGGTTTACCTTATGGTGTGCTCCCAGTGGGTCATCCATGTATGTTCTTATGTCCTAGAGGTGACCAAGGCTTGAGTCTTTAAGTGTTGGTCTTTAATAATGTCATTAAAAACTATGATGGTTGTTTGGCTCATATCTGGTTGAGCATCTACCTTTGGTAGAGTTTTCTTGCAATAATAGCTATCATTCTAGTTTTGGGATAGCCCCTTTTAAGGTATTGTATACTAGGAGGTGTAGATATTCTATCTGGTGGTTTGAGCTTGGTAAGGCAGATATGTTTGGCCCAGATTTGGTTTATCAAGCTATAAAGAAGGTAAAAGTGATTCAAGATAGGCGTAAGGCTGCCCAAAGTCACCAAAAGTCCTATGCGTATGTAAGCCATAGAGAATTATAGTTCGAGGTTGGGGATAAGGTGTTCCTAAAGGTATCTCCCATGAAGGGAGTGATATAGTTTGGTAAAAAGGGGAAGCTCAGTCCCTGATATATTGGTCCTTATTTGGTTTTGCGGAGGGTTGGTATGTGGTGTATGAAATGGAGTTGCCTTTTAGTTTGATCTTCATTCATCCGGTATTTTATGTCTCTATATTGAGAAAGTGTCTTGGTGATCCTTCTTTGGTGGTTCTTTTAGAATAATTGAATATCTATGATTCTCTATCTTATCAAGAGGTACCGATTGAGATATTAGATCGATAAGTTCTTTGGTTATAGACCAAGGATCTGACCTTATTTAAGGGTTTATGGAAGAACCATAAGGTGGAAGAGGCTACATAGGAAGTGGAAGAAGACATGAAGTCTAAATATCAGCATTTGTTTCCTGCTCTGGATATTCATGCAGAAGGTATGTATTCTTAATCACATCTTTAGTTTCTAAATTAGTTAAGGGTTAGAATAGATTTGCGCATCTTTGTTTTCTAACTTGGTTAAAGGTTGATTGATATTTGATAATGCAAATGAATCATGCTTGTGTTTGACCTACCTTATCTGTCATTCGTGGACGAATGATCCTAGTGGGGGAGACTAAAACACCCTTAGGTTTTGGGACCGTTATAAAATTTCTTGGATTTCTAGTTTCTAGTTAAGATACGACTAAGGGGTAAAGTCGTATACTGGGTTATAGTTGGTAAGGCTTGGTCGTATACTAACTAGTGTTGGTTGGTGGGTTGGATTGGTTTCTAGAATAGGTATGACTTGGAGAATATGAGTCGTATGGTTGGATACGGGTCGTATGGTTTGGGTTTTTATTTCACTTAATCTGAGACTTAGTAACTTAAGTTAGATCTGAGTACGAGTAGCTTACCATGTGACGTAAGATGGGGTATAAGTCATAACATTAATTATTATGGTAGACAGTGATCAAACCTCCTTTGATTCTATTTTTCCATGGATACGATTTAAGGGTACTGATTGTATACTTGGGTATAACTTGAGGATGGGTAAGTCGTAGGCTAGATAGTGTTAGGTCTAAGAGGGATACCTTGGGTACGAGTGGTGGGTACCACTAGTATGGGTGAGTCATAGCTTCTGATGGGATTTTTAAGTAGTTTAAATTGGGGGTAATCTGGATATTTCCCTACTTAACCTCTTAAGGCCCTACGACCTATATCATACTTGGGAGGTTATTTACCCTATTATTGTAATATTAAATACTTCGAAAGACTCTTTAGCTCTCTAAGTCTCTTAGGTAAAAGAATGCTAGGGTTTCATCTAGAGGAGCAATTTGGGACTTGTTTGGATGATTTCTCTCCATCATATTCATAGTCTAAGGCATGTACTCCTCCCTCATTCTTAGTTCCAAATAAAGGCATATTTTATACAATGTTTTTATGGTATGATTATTGTATGGTTTTAGGGTTTTCAATTGTATGTTGGGGTTTTGGTATTAAATGTTTGGTTATGGATTTCCAATGTTTTAATTATGTATTTGCATGCTTTAATGGTGTCATGGACAATTGGTTGCATGTAAATGGTTAATTGGTAATTGGAATTAGTTTTGGAAATACTTTGCCCCCAACATGTTTGATAAAATGCTTATGATAGTGCTTTTACTATATTATGGGACTTTAAATGGAACTATTGCATGGTATGTTTTGGTAATGGAACCCTAAATGGTATAACTAGCTTAAATGGTTTGGAATGATTAAATGGAATGGTTTGGCGGTCATGATTACAGATAATTAAACTTCCTTGTGGGGTACATGGGATTCCCCTAAGAAAACTTAATAATGGACACTTGTGAGGTACATAGTATTCCTCCAAGTTAACTTGATAATGTAATTTATAGATACATAGACATCCCTTTATATAAAAAGGTTGGCCAAGGACATTGCTTGCAAGCTATAGTCGGTATGGCGATACCACTACTCATAGCCTTGGTTAATAATAATGGTATGATGGTTTGGTTGGTTGGAAATGGTTTTAATTTGGCAATAATGGTGGGGTGTGATAACTAACCATAAAGGTGCGAGTCTAATAGGCAGACATTGGAAACCTATGTTTGCGATATGAGGGTTGGTCATAGTGACCATATATGATATTATGAGGTACATGGGAATCCTCTAAGTACACTGTACATATGTATCATGGAGAGAGAAGGGTACT
The DNA here is from genome assembly GCF_002878395.1 of Capsicum annuum. Taxonomy (NCBI): domain Eukaryota; kingdom Viridiplantae; phylum Streptophyta; class Magnoliopsida; order Solanales; family Solanaceae; genus Capsicum; species Capsicum annuum. Next base: position 129,974,587 of record NC_061116.1, on the reverse strand, counting down.
TGGGGTTGACACCTAATTTTTGCACTCCATAACTAAATTTAATCCGGATTTTCTTTGATTTTTAATAAAATCAAAATGCTTATTTCATCTGGATAAATACACTATAAAATATTTATTTGGGTTAATTTTATTAGTGACGGTTATACATTAAGATTGTACAAATTTTGTTACTTAAATAAACATTTTTGTAGACTTTTATTGAGATTATATTAAAAATTAATTCAAATGGATAAAGTCTTGATTTAAATATAATTTATTCTCATAAAGAATTTCTTTGAAAAAATATGTGTTTGATTTTATTAAATCAAGAAGCTCAAAATTAAATAAGGTATTGATTCGTAACGAATTTCAATTTAATTTTGGTCATAATTGAAATAAAATTGGTCATAATTGTAATGTAATTGGCTAATTGATCTTTAATTTGATCGAAAATTAAATGGAATTGACTAACCCCTAATCTAATAGAGGTTATTTTCTAAATAACCCCCCTAAAATTACCAAATCCTAATTTGCCTTTTCCCCAAAATAGCATAAATCTACCCTTTCCAAATCTAATTGACCCATTACCTACTAACAATAAATCAGACCCCAAATTGCTCCTTAAACCCGTTAGCATTCCAATGGACTCGCCCAGGCCCAATAGTCTTCAACCTGACGCGGCCTACTTCTTTTCAACATCAACAAAATAATGAAAGATTCAACTAATGCGTACAACCAAAATGCACCAACAACAGCAGCAGCGTACAACGTCGTAACAACACGAACAATATATTATCAAAATAGTAATGTCGTTTCCAGCTCCAAAAACTCCAACAAATAGCGACAACCCGACGGTAAACAACAACTGCAACAAACATTCGAATTTGAACAAATTTCAGCTTATTGTCTCAATTTTGAAATTCAAAACTTCAACTTATTTTCCCTTAAGCCCTTCGATTTTCCCCTTCCAAAACAGCTCTAAAATGATCTATATATACCCATCTATTTAGAGAGAGAAAGAGGGTTCTCTTGGGTGGAAATTTGAGGGTTTTGTAAGTGCTCACCTTTAACCCTACATAACCAAGAAATCTTCAGAGCGCTCTAAAAAATTCATCCAAATCGTTGGAATTTTGATAACAAATCAAAATTATGGTGGATGTTGTTTTGACGAGAGTTTGTGATCCTGTTCGCTGCATACAAAAAGGTAAGGAACTTATCTTTTCTATAATTTTGCTGAGTATTACAATCTGTATCTCGTAATAATTGTGAGAATAGTTTGGTCTCGTATGAAAATATATGTGTTGGCATTAAAAAGCTTCAAACTTTAGCTATATGTAGTGTGTTGACTGCCCTTTCTTTTCCTTTATTTGATATCTACACCATCATTTTATGTTCAAAAATAGAGTTTCTCTTTGATTTTGTGTTGGTGAGGGTGTAATAATATTCAAAGATAGGTATTGCGTGTGTGTTCACTTGGATTTCATTATTGTCTTTTTGCTTGACTGCTTGAAGCTGCAAAGGGGGGAAATATTGCACGATAACATTATTTGCCATGGGATTCTAGTTTGAGAAATATTGTTTGCCATGAGATTCTAGTTTGAGAATTGTTTGGTTTCTACTAAGAAGAGTAATTGATGTTTTCTTGAAAGGAATTTGACAATGTTAGGCTTAACAGATTCTAAGCGGTCATTTTCCTTTTCTTATTTTTATGAGTATTCATGTTTAAGAGTACACAACCATCATTTTTGTCTCTTAATAAAAAATGTTTTGGTTTGCTTGTTTGGGCATTGTTTATTTCCTTAGTATTGATCCAAGCAAGTCATTCCTAAAATACTGTGTTGGTTACCTGATTTTGTACTCTCATAATTTGTTACAATTTTTTCTAGTTCCTTCAATATTGATATACTTTTCAAAACACAATTCCAGGTCATGTATTAATTTTCGTCGTTCTTTATTACATGGAACCTTGGTTTGGGTCCACGAGACCCTCTTTAACTGCAATTTTTCGGGAGCAAATTCTTCAATATTCCTACATCTTTTCGGGATCAAGTCCCAAAAATCCTCAAAAGGACTATTTCAAGGATAAACGATGCTGGTATATAACTATATGCAGTAGATATATGGATTTTTCAGGTCAAAGGTGGGTAATATACGTCGATATATGAGGCATAATAAAATTGGAAGCAAGTATATGGATATTCATACACTGATATAACGTGATAGACAGAAAAATGCATGCAAAAGAGCTATGATATACAACTGTTATACCTACAGGAAAATAAACTCAAAGTCAACAAAATTAGTAGCCCAAAGTTTGGGCAGCATGTTGATGGGCCAAAAAGCGGCCCAACTCCAACTCTTTATCTTTTATTCCCTTATAATTTGTAATTAATTTGTATGTATTTGTATTAAACTTAACTTAATTAATTAACCTAGTGATCCTCTAAGATGTGGCCATTCTAGTTTGCCTTGATTTTCATATTTTAAGTCACCATTTTCTCACCTAATTTATCTCGTCTAAATGGATTAAATTAATTCTTTCGATCCTTCTCCCTCAAACTATTCTTTTAAAAAATTAATAATATTTTTTTTTATAATTTAGTCGCAAAGTGACATTTATTTTGTTCATATTACTAATAGTCTACTTGGGTTAAAAATAATTTTCTTTAAACTCTAAAGGTTAAGTTTTCTCATAAATTCTAACTTTCCATTATTGATGAAATGTTTTTAACATGATATTTTCATAATATTTTCCAAAGGGGTTATTTATATCAACACGACCTTTTCATGACTATAACAATAATAAGTAATCATATAATTCCCTTTCCCATAAAAACAAGCATATTCTTTTCTTAAATCCAAGTGTGTCACCTAGTTAAAATATGTTTTCCTTAATTCCAATGAAAATAATATTTCATACCTTTTTAGAAGTAATTCTGAATTAAGAAGAATATTTCTCAACTAGAGCATTCCTTGATTTTTTTTTCTGAAATCCTAAATTTTTGCAATTAATTATGAATTAAATAAAAAATATTTCTCAACTAGAACATTTTATAATTTTTCTCAAAAAATTAATCATGAATGAAGCGGAGTATTTCCTATTTTTTTCCTCAAAATTAATACTTGTTTAAGTAAAACATCCCGAAACCTTTTTTCTAGTTTAAATAGACTATTTCACATTTGAATAAATAAATATCAAATTTTAAACATGTAAACAAATAATTTTATACAAGTAATATTTTTGCAAAGTTAGTCACCCTTTTTTTTAAGTTAGTCAAAAATGATCTTTTGATAAACCATCTAAACAGACACTCTTAAGTTCCTTAGAAACCTTCTTAGGGTGTTAATTGAACCCTTACTCAGTTTCTTTTATTTTAAATATTTATTTTTATTTTTAAATCTTTCAAATACCGTTAAGTTTTCTTGATAGTTTCTATAAAAATCAACTACCAACTCTGTAATTTCTTTAGAATTATTTTCTTGAATTTTTAAAATAGTTTTAAAAATGTAAAGCCGCCATTTTCTTTAAATGAAATCCAAAAAAGGCTAAAGCAGAAATGACGACTCTGTTAGGGAATTAACTAGGTTCTAACGAAAAATTTGAATTAATTTCTTTGACTAACTATTCGAGTTATAATATTTAAACTGTTTGTCCGCTTGTGTTTAAATTTTCACAAAATTTAAACTGTTGCATTTCATGGCAACTTTCACATTCGAAATATATAACTATTTAGGGGTTTCATGGATGTCCCAGCCCCTATTGTGCAATTTCAAATCAAGTGTTTGAAATGCAATAGTTTATTGGCACGCTAGGTGTTCGATGGATGTTCGTATTCAAACCCTAGTCGTTTGCTTGGGAACCTGGTCAAAGACCACTCTAAACACCCAGGATATAGAAAAACCAAAACCCCTTTTTTAGGCATGAGCCTAGGATGATCCAATACCTGAGGGGGTATTAGGTCCATTATAAAAACTTTCCTACGTCTATTGACCATGATCAATCATAGACGAATCATACTTATGCGTTGAATGAGTATATGTTAATTAATTTAATCCATTATACCTTTGGGGTAGGGAAAAATCCGGGAACATCTAGACAATAGGTTTTTCTTCTTTTATCCCATGCATGGGACCTTGTTCTTTTTCTCATGTTATTTTCCCTTTCCCTAAAGATTGTATCCCTTTTCATGTTAGCGGATTGGTTTTAAAATATATATACTTCCTTCAAATCTAAAAGGTCAACCCTTGGCTCAAAAGGGTGACCCAATTAAGACACGCTTGTTATTCTATTATTGTGTGATACAATTGTCTTATGTGATATAATTATTTTATGTGCTTATGTGTGTTGTTGAATCAAAGGTAAATTGATCTACTCTTTAACAAAGTTTTAGAAACCCTCTAGGAAAAATATATGCCTACTATCCAATGTCCACCCAAAACATTTTAGGTCTCAAGTCTCCCAGAAAAGTCCTCAACCAGTCTTCACTAACTTTCTTTCTAAACGCATTCTATGTCTTTCAGGAAAATCAATCATGGATTCAAGAATGATTCAAATGAAGAGATGGATACTGGATTTAGCTCAAGTGGAGAAAATGTTAAAAACAAAGACGAAGAGAGTGGTTAGGAAGATCAATCAACTTGACAAGAAAATTGCTAAAGTCGAGCAATTGATAGCACAAGAAAAGAATAATTTTGAGCAAAAAACTGAAGATCCAACTGAAGGTTATGAGAAAAATGCATGGGAAAAGCCTCACCTTTAAAGACAGGATGGGTCAAGCTAGAATTTCCACCATACCACCCGTAGAAGATTAAGATATGGAAAAAGTCGAATGAAGTAGGAATGTCTGCCTCTATATAAGACTTAGGCATTTAAGTCTGGTCCTTTCTGTTGTCATTTTTCTTTTATGTGTTCATGATGTAATGAAACCTAACGATATTTCAATGAAATGATGTTTTATCCTTGCCTATTTGAACTACATATGATGGCCTTATTTTTCCTTTATGAGATATATAGACAACCTTTTGGCTTGGCCTCTATACTTTAAAATAGTTATGTCTCGTCAAAAAAGGTCATACGAGTCCAAAGTCAGTATACTTAGGAAATATCCTGTTATAAAACCTATTTATCCAGAAAATCAACGGACAAAGTCCTGCCTGTTAATTTCTTTCGAGTCGATACCCACTCGTGGATCAATTTACCAAAGATGAAAGAAAATTTATGTGTTTACTTTATGTCGGATATCTTGCATTTCTTACCACTAATGAGAGCTTATATATTTACCTTTTGAGTCATTTTACTTTAACAGGTAATAAAATAAGTAGAAATTGATCCATGCTAACAAAAGCTGGTTGGACATAAATACTTCCAAGGAGATAAACATTCCTCCGTTGACTATCTCTTAGTTTCTAAAGAGGAAGGAATGATTGGTAATAGTGATGAAAAGGCAAAGAAATAACTTCTACTTTATCAGTCATCTCCTATATTTGTAAAGCCTACAAACAATGATCTCGAGGATGGAATAGGGAACTTATTCAAAGAGTGGGACGCTATTATAGAAGATTGTCCTGATAAGATCAATATCAAGAAAGATTAATTAGGGGAAAAGATATCGAATTGGACTTTCACTCCAGTCATGACTCCCCGGTTGATATGGCAGATGAAAGGATGAAATTTAACTTTTGAAAAATCAGTGGTAGTTTAAATGAGGCTCGAGACCCACCCTTTAGGTTTTATTTACCTCATTTTCACTTTCTATGTTTTCCAAAAGGCTCAAACCCGCACTAGTGCAAATCACAACCAATGTTTGTAATCTTTTAAATTTCAATTAAAGCCTCCCTTATTGCGAAAATATTTTTTACTTATTTTGATCACTATAATCTAACTTATGCTGCCTATAATTTCAAGAATAATAATTTAAAACCTATTTATGTCATGTCATGTCAAGAGATAAATGAACAAATCAAAGCAAATAATGACGAATGAGAGGACTATGATGAAGAAATAATAGACCCAGACCAATAAATAAGGGAACTAAAAGATTTTGAGGATCGAGAAAAGCCCAACCTAGAGGAAACTGAGGTAGTTAATCTAGGTGATTATAGAGAAGTCAAAGAAACTAGAATCAATGTTTATTTTATAGAAGCACAGAAAAGAGAACTCATTGGGTTGCTTAAAAATACATTGATGTATCTTCTTGGTCCTATGATGACATACCAGGATTGAGTACAAATATTGTGTCGCACAAGTTGCCAATTGATCCAGGGTTCAATCCCGTAAATCAAAAGTTGCAAAAATTTAAGCCAAATTTGCGTCAGAAAACCACGAAAGAAGTCACTAAGAAAATCTAAGCCAATGAGGTTGAGGTCACGAAGTATCCAACATGGCTAGCCAATATTGTTCCAGTACCAAAGAATGAGGGAAATGTCAGAATTTGCATTAATTATAGAAACTTGAATAAAGCTAGTCCTAAAGATAACTTTCCATTGCCTAATATCCACATTCTCATTGACAGCTGTGCGTGGCATGAAACAAAATCATTCATTGATTTCTTTACTGGGTATCATCAAATACTAATGGACAAAGAAAGTGTAGAGAAAACGGCCTTTATCACACCCTGGGTATTTATTTCTATAGATGATGACCTTCGGTCTCAAGAATTTAGTTCTATATATATGAGATCCATGACAACCATATTTCATGATATGATTCATAAATATATTAAAGTGTAAGTAGATGATGTGATCATTAAGTCTCGCAAGAGTTCAGACCACTTGTCTTATTTGAGAAAGTTCTTTGATCGATTGTGGAAGTACAATTTGAAGCTGAATCCTGCCAATTGCACTTTTGAGGTACCAGAAGGGAAGTTTTTACAATTCATAATTAGTACAAGGGGAATTGAGCTCGACCCTTCAAAAAATTAAGGCAATCCAAGAACTTCCTCCTCCAAAGATAAAGAAGAAAGTTATGACTTTTTTACGGAGATTGAATTATATCAGCAGGTTCCTAGCCTAGTCTGCGGTTATTTCCGAACCAATCCCCGAGACTTTAAAGAATGATGTAGAAAATAAATAGACTAAGGAATGCCAACAAGCTTTTGATCGGATCAAGGATTATCTATCTAGTCCGCCAGCACTAGTTTCTCCAAGAGAAGGAAGCCATTTATTTTTGTATTTATCGATCTCAGATAAAGCATATGGATGTGTCTTAGGGCAACATGATGAAACTATTAAGAAGGAAAGAGAAATTTATTAATTAAGTAAGAATTTCACTCCATATAGGGCTTATTACACACTATTGGAATGGACGTGTTGTGCATTGACCTAGTTGGCCCAGAAGCTGAGGCATTACCTGACGTTATATACAACGTATCTCATCTCCAAAATGGATCCTCTAAAGTACATATTCCAAAAGGCTATGTACATGGGGAAATTGTCCAAATGGAAAATTCTATTGAGTGAGTTCGACATTGTATACGTGACTTAAAAGATAATCAAAGGGCTGGCCCTAATGGATCATCTAGTAGAGAATCTGATTGATGAAGAATATGAGCCACTTTGAACTTATTTCCCAGATGAAGAGGTATCATTTGTGGGAGAAGACATTGTGAAGTATACACATGTTGGATATTGTTCTTCGATGAGACAATTAATTTTAAGGGTTCAATAATAGGTTTAGTCTTAATATCAAAAACTGGTCAACACTAAATGGTTACCGCTATATTGTGCTTCCCTTACACCAACAATATGGATGAATACAAGGCTTGTATTCTTGGTATCATACTGGCTATTGATATTAATATTTAGGAGCTATTAGTCATTGGAGATTCTTATCTATTAGTTCACCAGGTTTGGGGTGAATGGGCCGTAAAGAACCTTCAAAATCACGCCATATATGGAATTGGTATAGGAGTTATATAGAAGATTCAAGGAGGTAAAATTCAAGCAGGTTCCAAGAATAAAAAATGAGTTCGTTGATGCTTTGGCCACTATATCCTCTATGATTGAATATCTAGATCAAAGTTACATCGATCAATTAGAAATAAGTGTGCAGGAGCAACCTGTATAATACGCACAAGTTGAGGCAGAACTACACAGAATGCCATGGTACTTCGATATTAAGAGGTATTTAAAAGTCAGGTATATCCCAAAGATTCAACCGTCAATCAGAAGAAAATGATCTGTTGGATGGACAATAATTTATTTTTGAATGGGGAAGTCCTTTACATGAGAACCCCAGATTTGGGATTTCTGTGATGTGTAGATTCCATTAAAGCTACAAATTTACTTAAAGAAATTCATGCCAAAACATATAGACCTCATATGAATGAATTCACTCTAGCCAAGAAGATCGTGAGAGCTAGCTATTTCTGGATGACTGTGAAAAGTGACTATAGCAAGTTTGTGAAAAAATATCATAAGTTCTAGATACATAAGGATCTGATCTGTGTGCCTCCTCATGAACTTAATGTTATGAACGTGCCTAGGCCATTTGTAGCTTAGGGCATGGATATTGTTGGTTCGATTGAGCCACCAGCTTCTAATGGAAAAAAATTCATTTTAGTTGTTATTAATTACTTTACAAAGTGGGTAGAATATGCCTCATACAAGGCGGTAACCAAGAAGGTGGTAGCATATTTTGTGAAGAACAACCCTGATTTGCTGATTCGAGATACTCGAGTCAATCATCACAGACAATGGAGCAAACTTGAATAGTCATCTGATAAAAAAGATATGTGAATAGTTTAAGATCACTCATCGAAATTCAATTGCATATCTCCCTCAAATGAATAGTATAGTAGAAGCTGCCAGCAAGAACATCAAGAAGATCTTAAGAAAGATGGTTGATAGTCACCGATCATGGCACAATATGCTTCTTTATGTCTTGATGGGATATTGCAAGATAGTAAGAACTTTGACTAGGGCAACTCCTTATGCATTAGTCTATGGGATAAAAATGGTAGTACCCGATGAAGTTGAAATACCATATTTAAGAATTATCCAAGAGGCAGGATTGAGTAATGAAGAATAGGTCCACGCTCGTCTTGAATAACTTGACATGATCAATGAAAAAAGGTGAATGTAGTATGCCATGGACAATTATATCAACAATGAATTATTCGTTCTTTCAGCAAAAGAGTAAGAGCTCGCACATTTGAAGTTGGACAATTGGTGCTCAAATACATATTCCCTTACTTAGAAGAGTATAAGGGAAAGTTCACTCCAAATTGGCAGGGGCCGTATGTAGTCTACAAAGTGTTATCAGGAGGAGCCTTGATTTGGTCTGAAATGGATGGTCAAAGGTGGACCAAGAAATCAATTTTGATGCAGTAAAGAGATACTATGTCTAATAAAGGGTGTCTTTGCGCTTATTTCCCTGTAATTGCTTTTCTTATTTGTATTTTTTCTGCTTTGTAGTAGTTTTAAAATTACCCATACACTATAAGAACTACGTTTGGCTTGAATTACTGATAAGAGGATACGTAGGTGGCCTATTTCGACTTTGATCAACCCCTTAGGAAATTTTATTCTCCTGAACTACGTGATGACTTGAATTCCAAAGGACAAGATACGTAGGCAGCCTTGTCGTCTTAGGTTACCCTTTCAACTATATTTTGTTCTCTAACATTATGGGAACTATGTTTAACGTGATTCTTGTCCAACGATATATATAGGCACCATAACGGCTCGGTCATATCACCCTAGGAAATGGAAGCTTGGGAAAATTTTTTAAAAAGAGCCTAAAAAATTCAAAAGAATAAAATCATCCTCTCGCAAGCTGAATTAAATTTTGAGAAAAATATCAGTAACTGGGGCAAATATTTTGAGGAAGACCTCAAAATTTCCTCCATGTTGTACTAAAGATTTCAAAAACAACTACAATGATTTCAGTGTAGAAAGAGTAGTGTCAATTTCATAGACCTTCAACTACGAAGGCTCGACTCCAAAATCCTTTTGCAGCAATACTAAAGGATCTCCAAAGCTTACTAATAGAATGAAAAATGTATCAATGCCTCAAGAAAAGAAAGTTCATTAAATCTCGTACATGGAATGACTTAATCGATAGAAACTTACCCCAATCTTATAAAAGGCTTTTGAAAATTCAACTATTTGTAAATGTACTTACTATAAATTAATTTATACTATGATTTTGCCTCACACCCACCAACTTAGGGACTTGTATTAGGAGTCAAAATATGACAAACATCTGAAAAAGATGAGAACCCTACGATGAAAATGACAGGAGCTGAAGACCGATGAGGTCAACACAGATCAATTTTACTCAAAATTAACAACTTTTCTGTGGATGCAGGTTATTCTAAAACCAGCAAAGACCAGTAAAAGCATCAGTTATTCACCATATTTCTTTAGCTTAAAAGAATACAACAAACCCAAGTATCCAAAGGTCGATAAGCAAGGTCCAAGATGGAAGCTGAAAATAGATCAGGTTTACTAAAAACTAACAACTTTTTTGTGGATGCAGGTTATCTTAAAGCCAACAAAACCAGCAAAAACATCAATTATTCACCATATTCCTTTGGTTTAAAGGTATACAACAAAGCTGAGTGTCCAAACGCCAATAAGAATGGGCCAAGAGGAAGCTAAAAATGGTTGAGCTTCTCAAAACTAACAAGTTTTCTGTAGTTGCAGGTATCATCAAATGTGAAAAGCAAAATAATGACTTACTCACATCCCCCTGCAACTCACAGATCGATGTTTAAAATAGTGTATGCAGAAGGTCTAATGTACTAGTAGAATGGTCAAGGTGATATCTTCTAGAATCTCTGCACAATTATTTACATTCCTCTTCATCTTTCTACTGTATCATATCATGCCAAAAGGGCCATGCCGAGAGGGCCATGCTGAGAGGGACATACCGAAAGGTCCATGCCAAGAGGACTATGCTGTAATGGTCGTGTCCTAAAAACTATATATCCATCTCCGACTAGTTTCAAAGAGATGAAAATTCAAGGGCATCTGCATGTTGCATATGATTCCCATAATTGATTCAAAGTCTTCTATATCCGTTAATCACACAAAGATGAAAGAGTCTATTGTTGAAGGATATTCTAAAGAATTTCAATATATATTCGGTAGTCATGCAAAGACAAAAGAGTCTAACATTGAAGAATATTCTAAAGCATTCATATCTAATCATACCATACAAAGGCAAAACAGTTTGCGTTGAGATATATTCATCAACTTCAAGTGCATCAATTACCATAGATTTAATGGCATTCACTATTGGATTGCAAGAAACATATGGTCCAAAGGATGTCTATAAGTCATTGTCCAAAGACGTACAACGTATGAGATTTCTTGAGAATTGACAATTCGAGGGCCATCTATAAGTCACATTATTTGAAATAAGATAGTGTGTGAGTTTATTCATGAGTTGAATGCCCATGGTTCATCCATAAGCCGCAACAACATCCTAATCGGATAGTGTGTAAGGTTACCCGAAGATCGACAGTTTGAAGGTTATTCATAAGCCACAACTAAATCCTTACTGAAAAATATGCAAAATTATCAAAATTGATAGGTCCAATGATTCTCTATAAGCCGCATCGTATCCAAGATATATGCGCAGTATTACCCAAAGACCACCAATTTGAGAGATATCTATAAGCCATATTGTATCCAAGGTCGAATAATGTCCAGGAATACCTAAGAGCTAGCGATTAGAGGGATATTTATAAGTAATCTCTTATCAAAGGTCGGATAATGTGCAGGATTACTCAAAAGCTAGCAACTCAAAGGATATTTGTAAGTCACCTCATATCTAACATCAAATAATGTCCAAGATTACCCAAATACTAATAATTCGAGGGACATGAATAAATTGTATCAATATAAAAGATGTGCAAGAATCTTTGAGGTCAAATGTGAGATGTATTATAGGTGACCAAAATGGTTACCACATTAGCATAAGATTATGCAGTTGCAGCAACAATTCTACACAAAGTGTTTTCGGTGCTCAAGAGGGCCACCCCACTTTGAAGAAAATTTTCAACCATCAAAATAAATATTTTAACAACCAAGAAGACTATTGTGTTAGTTATCATAAGAATTGTCACCCTATAAATAGGTATATGAGAGGATGACATCTTTTTTTAAATAGTAACTCACATGGGTGTATGGTAAAAAATCATGTAAACCTTTGTAAATGATGTTTATGACTAACAATTTTGTTTGAGATATTGTCGAAAGAATCCAAAGGATGAAAATTTCAAATCAAAACCATAGGTGCAGATAACTCTAAAAGGGACACAACACAACGTGGAACTTTTTCTTAGCAGTGAACTGGGACATAGTCTGAAGAGGAATATCAAACTCATTGGACGTGAGCTACAAAATAACTTCCACCACCATCAAACCACATCCCTGTTAGAAGGAATGAGGGTACTTTAAGATATTTCAATTTTAGCTTCACTCTCGGGATATTTCTAAACTCATACCAAGGGTAACCCTTCTCTTTCCTTTAAATTCGAGTAACAACATTCTCAGAGTTTTGAAAATTATGTCCAGGTAAGTTTTTGCCTATGGATGTGAAAGATTCTACATTCATGGTTAACAGGTTACAAGCCTTTTTTTCATAACTCAATCAACTTTTCACTCATCCCGAGCCAAAGATAGTCTAAAATAATGGACTATTTTTTTCTACCAATCAAGTCGAACTACAACCAATTTGATTCCCTAAGTCGCTGGGATATGTAGGTTGGGCTCTATGTTAAAAACTCAACTGCATTCCAACCCCCCAATCCACTTATTCCTAGCTTTCTAATTTCACTGAAATTTAAAAGTCAAAATAACTTATAAATTCTTTGAAAATTGTGCTTAAAATAAGGCTTTATGAACTACAAGTGACCTGAATTCTCATACAAACTGAGATATGTCAAAAATCCAATATCGAGATCCGTCCATAACTCCATGAAACTTGTGCAAAGACTAACCTCTTTTGAGAAATAAATTGTGGCCGGACAAAAATTAGGAACGTCAAACTCCCTTCGCCCAGGGTTACTTGCATCCTCCCTATCCAAAGAGAGGGGAAAGTTGTTAACACCTAATTTTTGCCCTCCACAACTAAATTTAATCCTGAGTTTCTTCAATTTTAAAGAAAATTAAAATATTTATTTCATCCGAATAAATACACTCTAAAATATTTATTTGAGTTAATTTTATTAGTGACAGTTATACGTTAAGATTGTATAAATTTTGTTACTTGAATAAACTTTTTTTTAGACTTTTATTGAGATAGTTTCAAAAATTAATTCAAATTGATAAATTCTTTATTTAAATATAATTTATTCTCATAAATAATTTCTTTGGATAAATATGTGTTTGATTTTATTAAATCAAGAAGATGAGAATTAAATGAGGTATTGATTCCTAACAAATTTCAAGTTACTTTAGATCATTATTGAAATCAAATTGGTGATAATTGTAATGAAATTGGCCAATTGATGTTTAATTTTGCCAAAAATTAAATGGAATTGACTAACCCCTAATCTAATAAGGGTTATTTTCTAAATAACCCCCCCAAAATTACCGAATCCTAATCTACCATTTCCAAATCTAACTGACCCATTAACTACTAACAATAAATCAGCCCCCTAAATTCCTTCTTAAACCTGCCAGCAATCAAATGGACTTGCCTAGGACCAATAGCCTTCAACCTGACCCGACCCACTTCTCTTCTACATTAAACAAACAACGACAGCTTTAACAAATATATACAACAGGAATACATCACCAACAACAACAATGTACAACATTGTAACAATAGCAAAAATGTATTATCAAAACAACAATGTTGTTTCCAGCTCCAACAAGTCCAACAAATAAGGATAACCTAACGGTAAACAACAGCTGTAACAAACGTCTGAATTTGTACAAATTTCACCTCATTTTGTCTGAGTTTTGAAATTCAAAACTTCAACTTGTTTTCCCTTTAAGACCTTCGATTTTATTCTTTCAAAACAACTCCAAAATTCTCTATAAATATCATATATTTAGAGAAAGAAAGGGGTTCTTTTGGGGGAAAAATTGAGGGTTTTAGAGGTGCACACCTCTAATCCTATGTAACCAAGGAATCTTTAGAGCGCTCTAAAGAATTCATCAAAATTGTTGGAATTTTGATAACAAATCAAAATTGGGGTGGAAGTTGTTTGGATGAGAGTTTGTAGTCTCATTTGCTGCAACACAAAAGGTAAAGAAATCATCTTTTCTACAATTTTGTCGAGTATTAAAATTTGAATCTCACAATAATTGTGAGAATAATTTGGTCTCGTATGAAAATATATGTGTTGGCATTGAAAAGCTTCAAACTTTAGCTATATATAGTGTGTTGACTGCCCTTTCTTTTCCTTTATTTGATATCTACACCATCGTTTCATGTTCAAAAATGGAGTTTCTTTGTGATTTCATGTTGTCGAGGGTGTAATAATATTCACAGATAGGTATTGAGTGTGTTCTCTTGGATTTCTTTATTGTTGTTTTGGTTGACTGTCTGAAACTGTAAAGGGGTGAAATATTGCATTAGAATATTATTTGCCATGGGATTCTCGTTTGAGAAATATTATTTTCCATGGGATTCTAGTTTGAGAATTATTTGGCTTCTACTAAGAGAAGTAATTGATGGTTTTTTTTTTGTTTTTGAAAGGAATTTGATAATGTTATGCTTAACAGATTCTAAGCGATCATTTTTATTTTCTTATTTTTATGAGTAGGTTCATGTTTAAGAGTAAACAACCATCATTTTTATCTCTAAATAAAAGATGTTTTGATTTGCTTGTTTGGGCATTGTTATTTTCCTTAGCCTTGATCCAAGCAAGTCATTCCTAAAATACTCTGTTGGTTACCTGATTTTCCACTATCATAATTTGTTATAGTTTTTTCAGTTCCTTTAATATTGATATACTCTTCATAATACTAATCCTAGGTCATGTACTAATTCAGTCTTTCTCTATTACATGGAACCTTGATTTGGGTCCATGAGACCCTCTTCAACTATATTTTTCAGGAGCAAATTCTCAAATATTCCTACATCATTCTGGGATCGAGTCCCAAAGAACCTCAAAAGGACTAGTTCATGGATAAACAAGGATGGTATACATCTGTATAAAACAAATATATGGTTTTTTAGATCGAATGTGGATAATATACGCTGATATATGATGCACAATGAAATTGGAAGCAAGTATATGGATATTCATACACTGATAAACCTTGATATACAGAAAAATGCATGCAAAAGAGCTGTGATATGTAACTGTTATACCTGCAAGAAAATGGACTCAAAGTCCATAAAATTAGCAACCCAAAATTTGGGCAATATGTGGATGGGTCAAAAAGGGGCCCAACTTCAACTCTTTATCTTTTATTCCCTTATAATTTGTAATTCATTCTTATGTATTTTTATTAACCTTAACTTTAATTAATTAACCTAGTAATCCCCTAAGATATGGCCATTCTAGTTTACCTTGATTTTCATATTTTAATTAACCATTTTCTCATCTAATTTATCTCGTCTAAATGAATTAAATTAATTATTTTGATCGTTCTCCCTCAAATGATTCTTTTTAAATATTAATAATATTTTTTTTATTTAGTCCCAAAGTAACATTTATTTTGTTCATATGACTAATAGTCTACTTGAGTTAAAAATAATTTTCTTTAATCTCAAGAGGTTAAGTTTTCTCGTAATATTTTCCAAAGGGGTTATTTATAACAACACGACCGTTTCATGACTATAAAAATAATAAGTAATTATGTAATTCTCTTTCCCATAAAAAATAAGTTTATTCTTTTCTTAAATCCAAGTGTGCCACCTAGTTTAAATCTGTTTTCCTTAATTCTAGTGAAAATAATATTTCATAACTTTTTAGAAGTAATTATGAATTAAGAAGAATATTTTTCACCTAGAGCATTCCATAATATTTTTTCTCAAATCCTAACTTTTCGCAATTAATTAAGAATTAAATAAAAATATTTCTCAAGTAGAACATTTTTTAATTTTTCTCAAAAAAAGTAATCATGAATGAAGTGGAGTATTTCCTATTTTTTTCTCAAAAATAACACTAGTTTAAGTAGAATATGTCGTAACCCTTTTTCTAATTTAAGTAGACTATTTCACGTATGAATAAACAAATGTCAAATTTTAAACATGTAAACAAATAATTTTATGCAAGTAATCTTTTTGAAAAGTTAGTCACCTTTTTTTTTTTAAGTTAGTCAAAAATGATATTTTGGTGAACCGTTCTAAACGGATCGTCCTAAGTTCCTTAAAAACCTTCTTAGGGCATTAATTGAACCCTTACTCTGTTTCTTTTATTTCAAAGATTTATTTCTATTTTTGAATCTTTGAAATATAGTTAAGTTTTCTTCACATTTTCTATAAAAATAATATGGCGACTCTGTAATTTCTTTAACATTATTTCAAAATATTTTCTTGAATTTTTGAAATAGTTTTAAAAAGGTCTAAACCATTTTCTTTAAATGAAATTTGAAAAAGGATAAAACACTTAGGAATCCCCTACTTTTTTGGTATCTCCGGTTCATGCGGCTACACACATCGAGTCCTATTCAGGGGGCTACACTGGACCCATATAGCCCATGGGTGGTGTTAGGATGGTTATGCTACACATACTCAGATTAATGGTTTTAAATGCATGATAAATGCAATTCCCCTTTCCAGCATGGTTATATATATATGTATGGCTTATATGCATATAGTTGGTTTACTTAGTTTTTACTAGATGTCATTGTTTTATCCTTATCTTGATTTTATGCTAGCGTTCCCCCGCTAACCCATCTTTGGGATACTATATCCCCACGCAATGCAGGAATCGACCATTCTACTCTTCCTGCCTAGTGATAGATTCGGGATCAGCTATTAAATTAAAGTGGTGAGCTTTCATATTCTGGAAGGCTCCATTTTATATCATGGACATCTTTACATACTTGGTTTATTTTATGGATATTGGTTTTAGCTATGGTTGGGGGCATGTCCCAACCGGATATTGTTTTTGTTTTGGTTAGAGGCTTGAATTATTACTATGGATTGGAATAGGTGGGATCGGTATTAGTGTCAGTCTTAGTATTGACATTAGTGTTCCATCATCTTTTATTATGGATCATATAATTATATTGGAACTCATATAGGATGGTTTGGTTTGGTATTGGTTATCGGTTGGGTATTAGACGATTGGGCTCATTTGGGTTAGTCAAGTTCATAGACCTATCCCAGAGCCTTGGATTACATAATAACACTATTTTGTTATACGTTTGGAATTCATCTGACTATGGGTACGCATTTGGATAGTTGGGTTGGGTATTGGGGGTGGTCCCCGGTCCTAGTTGGACTTGGGATGCCCATTATAACAAGGCTCCAGGTTGGGTCATGTCAGATATTCTTAGCCTAAGATGAGACGAAGAGGCTCACTTCTAATCCTTGAAATTTGTTATAAGTCAAATTCTACTCTGTACTAGGCTAAGGTATCTGATTCTTTTGCTAGATTTTAAATAAGCCACTTTTAGTCCTAAGATAGAAATTCTACCTAAGGCATCAGTATCTAAGTCAATTACGCCTAATTTTCGGTCCCATAATAGGATAAATATTCTAAATAGTACTAATTATACCTCTAAGACCTAATTTCCAACCTATATCTAATATATTATCATAAATATACTACAAATTAGCCCAATCTATAAGATAAGAAAGCCTAGCCTACTTAGATGTCGACGAAAGCCCCAAAAGATCTGATAAGTTGCTGAATTTTTCTTTTGAAAAGCTTGCGCAAGATGCCACACTACCAAAATGATAATCTACTCATCAAAATAAAAATAACGGTACCCATATTGCATTTTCATGCTTTGGGTCTAAAATGACGTAAAGATCCCATGTGGGTCCCAATTGCAAAATCACACATTTAAATTTGAAACACATCCCTCTATGCTCAAGGGACATTTATCCTCAAGAATGTGTATGTTCCGAGCTCAAATGGTATTAAAATCAATCTACCAATATTCTAGGGATGTTAGAAAATAATTGAGAAATTAACCATGAATTTAATGAAACCCACCAAGAATTCAGCGAAGAAACAAGTAATTCACCCTTATGAACACTCTAAAATTACCTAATAATGTTTTTCACTAGTTTTCACACATTCTAGGATTTTTCAATCTTGAATTTGTGTGAAAATGAGAGAAAAATTTGGCAAAATAGGGCTTTTAATGGATCCCAAGTGCCACTAAAGTAGGCACCGGACCACTTTAGCAGTACCCGCTAACACTTGGAATATCGCTAAAGCGGCTTGCACTTCAGTGGTCAACTTGCTGCTAAAGCAGCTCGTTAGGGCATTCCAGGCCGCTAAAATGTCCAAAGGGCTACTTTAGCGAATGTACTAGCTGAGTGAAGCTGTGTGCATTAGCTGAAGACTTGAAATTTTTTCCAAGTCTCCACCGAACCCTCTAAACTCTTTTAAAATACCATATATGTAAACAAACTATGATAATCTTCAAATTCGATGTTTCAAACTCAATGACGCAGTCAAAATTTCAATCTGTAGTTGTTTCAATGAATAGTGGATCCCAGACCCAAATGCCATTTTACTTAAGTTCCATCCAGTAGCCCAAAATGAGTTCGAAAGCCTTGGGACCTAAACCAAAGATCTTCATATTCTAAAATTGATAATTTAGAGTTGTTGGAACTGTTAGAATTGACATCGAGGTCATTTGACTGAAGTTTTTATCTGGTGTCCAATTCTTACAAAAAAAGACTTCAAAATAGGGAATTGGCTCTTAAAACCAAGCGAACTACCCAGTAGCTGAACTCTCAGCTTCAGCAAGTCATAAATGACTTAGGGTAGCTATAGGAAAGCTCTAAATGACTAAAATACGTGAAAATGCAAAAAATGACCTGGCGGGTCATTACACAAACACTTTTTAAATCTCTATGCCCTTATAAATATTCCAATAACTCACCTTACAATCCAATTTTATATGAAGTTGATTGGCCATATCTCTTGTAAATGGGTCTTTGTCTTTGGGGTAGCTATTTTTGAATAATGACCAAAGCTCCAAGCTGAAGGGAAACTTCTACCACCATCAAACCATACCCCTTTTAGAAGAAATATGAGGTACTTTGGGATATTCTGGTTTCAGTTTCACCTTAAGGATATTTCTAAAGTCTTACTAAAAGTAACCTTCTCTTTTCTTCAATCCGGGTGATAATACACTTAGAGTTTCAAAAATTATGTCTAGGTAAATTCTTATCTATAGATGTGAAGGATCCCACATTTATGGTTAAGAGGTTAAAAGCCTCTTTTACTTAACTCAATTGACTTGTCACTCATCCTAAGTCAAAGATCGTCTAAAATAAAAGACTACCTTTTCTATCGATCGAGCCAAACTATAAGCAGTCTGATTCCCTAAATTATTGGGATATGCTAGCTGGGATCCATGGTGAAAGCTCGACTACATTCTAACCTCCTCCCAAATTATCTTATTCCACAACTTTCTGATATCACTAAAATTCCAAAACTAAAATAACTTCTGAATTCTTTGAAAATCATGCTTTAAAATCAAGTTTTATGAAATACTAGTGGCCTGAATTCTCCTGTAACCTGAGATATATAGGGAACTTGAAACCAGGGTCCGACCATATCTCCATAAAACTCGTGTGAAAACCAATCCCTTTCGAGCAACAAATTTGTGGTCAGACAAAAGTTAGGAACTTCAAGCTCCCTTTGCCCAAGATTACTTGCATCCACCCTATCCAAAGGGAGGGGAAGTTGTTAACACCTAATTTTGGCCCTCCAAGAGTCAGTTTAATTTTGAGTTTCTTCAATTTGAAATAAAATTCTAATAGTTGTTTTATCCGAATATATTTTTTTAAAAATATTTATCAAGGTAATTTAGTCATTTTAAGTAATGATTATATGTTCTCGTATTTGTTTATACGAGATCTTGTAATTTTGTTATATAAATAATTATTTTATGAAAAATCAGATTTTAACCAAGAGTTATCTTGAAAATTAATTCAAATGGGAAAAGTCTTTACTTAAATATAATTTGTTGTCAAAAATTAATTTATTTGGAAAACTATGTGTTTGATTTTATCAAACTAAGAAACCCAAAATTAAATTAGGTATTAATTTGTGTTGAATTACAATTTAATTTAGCCAACTTATTAAAATTGATCATAATTGAAATCAAATTGGCCATAATTGCAATACAATAGGCCAATTTGTTTTCAATATGGTCAAAATTTAAGTAAGATGGCTAAATCCTAATAGAATTGAAATTATTTTTAAAATAACCCCAAAACCCTCCTAATTACCCAACCCTTTTCCTATCTTTTAAAATTGGGCCAGCTGACCCGCTCAGCTAGCCCAGAACTGAGCAACCCCAACATCACACTAGCCCAATCCCAACTGCCCTGACCCAACCATCACCCCCTTTCTCACCCAACACCGAAAAACCAACAACTTCAATAATATTAGCTAATAGCCAACAACGACCCCAACAAACTGTAGCAACCCACATACACCACCAACGATTTCAACATCAGTAATAACTTCAGCCAAACAACTACAATAGTTAAGAATTGACCCGTGACCAAATCGATGACCCATCCAGCTCATCCAATCGACACTTCTTCCTTTTTCAATTTGAAATTCAAAATTTGAATTTGTACTAATTAGTATGAATTTGTATGTTTCTAGCTCTCAAACCTTATCCCTTAGCTAAATCCCTAAAATACCCTTAAATTATTATACCTCACATCGCTAATTCCTCAAGAATTGAGATTTTTGGATTTCTATAAAAACCTATTTCAATAACTATTCAAAGGAGTTTTTGGGGCACCAAAAAGGGTTAAAATTCTCTACTCGGTTAGGATTTAGACTTTTGTCCCCAACCTGAACTTGTGAGAATTTTGGTTCTTTTTCAAATCAGATTCAAGTTGGTGAGGTCGTTATCAATCGTCATCCTATTTCACTACTCGAAAAACGTAAACATATCTTTCTCTTTGTTATTTTTTCTTCTTCATCTTCTTCTTTATGCTAGTATTCCTTTCGCGTAACTGGTGGGATTATATGTTGTAGAGGGCATCAAAGGCTATAGGATTTTCATGTGATATGATGGTTATAATGTTGAACGAATAATCTTGTTTTGGTCATTTTCCTTTAATTTGTTCTTTCCTGGTTGAATTATCCATCTGTCTCTTTGAGGCTATCTTGGTTGTTAAATCAAGAGTTATCACACCTCTTGATTAAGGAGTAACATGTCAAGCATTTGTAAACACGCGTAGTGGCTCTGATGGATTTCTTGTATCAATATGTAGTTTTGAACAGTGACTACATCAGTCTCTATCTTGCTTTGATTTCTCTATATTATGAGTAAGGAAGGGTGAAATAAACTCCCCTGTAGTTTATTCTTTCATCTTTAAGATGATGTAGTGTGAGCAATAATATCACTAGTATCTCCATGTCCTTTTCTGCATTAACCACCATTGCTATGCTAAAATTGCAGATTAGTTGATTAACTTTCTTGTTCCTTTATCGTTAAATTTTTTCACACTTTGTGTCAAAGTTTTACTAGATTGAACATAGGCTAAAAAGATTTATTGTGATGCCCATAAACTTCTTGTATTAGCTTACTTCGAAAAAAGGTTAAGCTATAATTTAGGATGTTTTCTACGTCAATCTTGACCTCAACAAGCTTTGAGTTTTAAAACTTGCACGAATTGCTTCGATTGCCATTTATGCATTTATTTTGTATGTTATATTTAATATATTGAATAAAATACATTTCTTGTATGATATGTCTAATATTTTAAGTCACCGGTTGAATAATTTTAAGCTTTAAGTCTCTTATATTATTAACATTGGCTAAGTGATGAAGTATTCGGGTAGTTGAGTGTATAATAAAAAGGTGTGAGTCCTTTCTCCAGATTGGTTGTTTGTGCCATTTTTTTAAAGTATGTGATTATTATGGTTATTATGGTCTGTGATTATTATGGTCATTATGGCTTGTGATCTATACCTTAAGTGCGTGATTATTATAGTTTGCATAATTTGACATGAGATATATTGTTTTGTTCGTTGTACTATTAGTGAATACTTGTTAATCCTTATCTTTTCTGTCTTTTGCATGAACTCATCTTGAACGAGTCCAATTGGACTTCCCTTTCCTTTGCATCCGAACTTTGTCGAGTGATGCCTCACTAAAGGCCAAAAATGGACTGGTATACACAGTATACAATAGATATACAGGTTTTCAAGGTAGAAGGTGGCTGGTTTACACAAACATATGATGCACATTGAAGATGGAAGCAAATATACAACCATTTACATGCAGATATATTATGAATATATGAAAAATACAAGGATAAAAGGTTGTGATATACAATTGGTATATACAACTGAAAGAGGGCTGAAAATGGTCCATCTAAATGGGCCCAAAACCAAGTTTGTCCAAATTTACACATGGCCATAAAGGGGCCCAATTCTCATCCTTTCTTTATTTATTTTCTTGAAATTGATTTGATTATTCATTTATAATTTAATTTAATCAATTTAGATGAATCCTCAGGACCAAGTTTATGTTGAAATTATTTAATTTATTTGGTTATTTAATATTTTTAATTCCTCTACTTAGGCAAACTATTTTTTTTAATATAACTTGAGAATTTCCGTTCATAGTTGTTAATAGTTTAAATCTACATTAAAAAAGTTGGGTTAATCATTTAGCCCAAAGTCTTAATCCGGATAAATTTGTTAAAGTTAGAATTATTTTAAAATTTTTATGCTTACAACAATAACAACAACAAAAACATACGCAGTATATTCCAACCAAGTTGGTTTTGGGGAGGGTAAGTATACGCAATCCATACCACTACCTCAAATATGAGATAGAGAGGTTATTTTTGATAGACCCTTGGTTCATAAAAAGCAATCTAAGATAATATAAGGAACAATAATCGAACAAGATACAATTGAAATTAACATATTCAGTAATACCAAAGGCAAGATACTCCAAGTGTACACCAAAATAAACAACATCCTAACTCAGACTAACCTTCTACCATAATTCACCTCCTTTACAAATTCTTATCTAGGGTTATGTACTTAGTAAGGTGAAGATATTCTATGTCATGTCTAATCACCTCCCTCCAATATTTCTTTGATCTGCCTCTAACCCACTTGAAACCATCCATAGCTAACCTCTCACACCTACTCACTAGGGCATATGTGCTCCTCTACATCATATGATCAAACCATCTCAACCTCACTTTCCTCATCTTGGCTTCTATTGAAACCACTCTCACCTTATCTCTAATAACCTTATTTCAAATCCTATATTTTCTAGTACACCCATACATCCACCGAAGTATTCTTATCTCCACCACCTTCATCTTTTGGATATGGGTCTTATTGACAGGCCAACACTCTGCCGCTTATGATAAAGCCAGTCTAACAACCACTCTATAGAACTTTTCTTTAATTTTGAGAGGTACTTTTTTGTCACACAAGATACTAGAGGCGAGCCTTTATTACAACCACCCTACCCTTATTCGATGAGTGACATCCTTATCAACTCTCTATTCTCCTGAATCATCGACCTCAAATATTTAAAACTATCTCTCTTACTAATAGAATAAGTGTCAAGCTTAACAACTAAATTAGACTCATGAGACACCTCGCTGGACTTACACTCCAAATATTCCATCTTGGACCTACTCAACCTAAACACTTTATAATGAAAACCAATCCAAATAAAAATAAAAAGAATAGATAGACCAAGTATAACTCTAAGAATCAAAATAACCATCCAACCCACACTTGTCCACAAAAGCCTCTAAAACTATAATATCAAACTCAGCCAGGACATGCCCCTGACTATGAATAAAGGATCAAAATAAAATACTAAAATAATAATGAAATGTAAAATAACCAAGTGTTCCTAAAGATACAAGCTTACCACTTCACAGTAAATACACAAGAGTACTTAGCTACCTAATGCTGCACAAGAGCAATATAAAACCCTTTAAACCATACATCATGAAATGATGTAGCATTCAACGATAGATAATGGGATAACCATTGGCATGCAACTTAGGTAAAGGATAAATAATGTCAATGCCATAACCAGTAAAACCCATATGCACAATATTTTTTATATACATATATAGGATGTCAGGATAGGGACAAGGTAATGAACATGAGAGTTTAAAGATTTAACCTAAACTATATAGCTCAATTAATCCTAAAGGCATCCATGGGCTATATGGGTTCAACTCTCCTGCTGAAAGAGCACCGGTGCATGTTAGCTACATGAACTGAGGATAAACTGAGGAAAAACTAGAACTACTAAGGAAATAACATTTCTAATATATATATATATATATATATATATATATATCAAATTTGCACCAAGTACGTGGTCATATAGACCCCTAACGCTAGCAAACATGGTTTCTAGTATTCGTTCCTCCGGGACTGTAATGACCCTTCAGGTTATTTTGTGTTTTTCTGCTTATTTTTTCCATTAGAGATTTCCTATAGATTCCCCAAGTCATTTATGATTTGGTGGAACTGATAGTTCAGTTACCAGGAAGATCCTTTGGTTTTTAGAACTATTTTCTCCTTTAGAATTCTTCGTTGGTTCCAAATGGCCACTGAGCAAAAACTTTGATAAACCAGCATCGAAGAAAAATCCAACTTCACTAACACATCCGTGACATTGATATATATATATATATATGTTTTCATATTTGGGTTTCTTATTTAGATTGATGAAGTTAATGAAGGACTATGATATTTCTATCTTGTATCATCCGAGTAAGGATAATGTGGTAGCTGATGCCTTGAGTTGCAAGGTAGTGAGTATGGGTAGCTTGGATTGTATATCTATTTCTTATAGGTCTATGGGATGGTACATTCAATCCTTAGCCAATTTGATGGTTCACCTTAATATTTTAGATCCTGGTAGGATTATGGCTTGTGTAGAGGCAAGGTCCTTCTTATTTGAGCAGATTTGTGGTCATCAGTATGAGGAAAGAAATTTGTATTTTCTCCTAATAAAGTGGTGTATGGTGATTTTGGGAGACACATTGTTGATTCTGAGGTTGTATTGAGGTTTAGGGTCATACTTGTATTTCCTGACTTGATGACTTGATTCAATCGATTCTTCATGAGGCTCACATCTATAGATATTCCATTTATCCTAGTACAACTAAGATGTATAGAGATTTCAGGCACCAATACTAGTGGATGTGATGCAGAGAGATATGGCAGACTTTGTGGCTTGCTATCTATGTAGTCAGAAGGTTAAGGTCGAGCATCAGCATCTAGGTAGGTTGAATCAAACATTTCCCACTACTGAGTGGAAATGGGAATGGATTACTATGGAATTCATAAGTAGTTTATCTCATACTCGCCGTGGTTTTGATGGTATTTGTGTTATAGTGGATAGTTTAACCAAGTTGACACATTCTATTTCTATCTAGATGACCTTTAGTTCTGAGAGAATAGCCTAGATTTATGTTTGAGAGATAGTTCATTTGTATGGAGTGCCTTATTTCTATTATATCAAACTATAGTTCCATATTTACTTTGAGATTTTGGAGAGCTTTTTAGAAGGAGTTAGGTACTCAAGTGGATTCTGGACACATTAGAAAAGTTGGACTTTCCATCCAATACCATTTTAGGAGAAGTTGGGTGCATGAGGATATACTCCGAGCTTGTGTAATATATTTTGTAGATAGTGGGATCAACACTTAGCA
This sequence comes from Capsicum annuum, assembly GCF_002878395.1. NCBI lineage: Eukaryota > Viridiplantae > Streptophyta > Magnoliopsida > Solanales > Solanaceae > Capsicum > Capsicum annuum. The sequence continues at coordinate 129,948,822 of NC_061116.1, read as the reverse complement.
TTAACAGAGTTTTCCTACAATAACAATCATTTAAGTATTGAGATGGCACCTTATGAGGCTTTTTATGGTAGGAGGTGTCTTTCTTTGATAGGTTGGTTTGAGACTTCTGAGTTATGACCTCATGATATATATTTTCTATAGGACACATTAGATAGAGTTAGGATTATTTAAGATAGGCTGAGAGCAGCTAGAGTAGAAAGAAGGACTATGCCAATCGTAAACTCTGTGCCTTGAGATTTTGAGTCGGTAATCATGTGTTCCTTCATGTTTCACCTATAAAAGGTGTGATAAAATTTAAAAGGAATGGTAAGCTCAACCCTAGTTATATTAGTCTTTTTGAGATTCTCCGTACAATTGGTGTGGTGGCTTATAAGGTAGCTTTACCTCCAAATTTTGTTGTTGTTCATCCAGTTTTCTATGTATCAATGTTGTAAAAGTATATTTCTAATCCATCCCATATGCTTAGATAGGACTACATCTTGTTAGATGAGCATTTTGCCTTTGTTGAGGAGCTCATGCTTATTTTGGCTAGTGATGTAAGACAGTTGTGCACCAGAGAGATTCCTGTAGTTAAGGTTCAGTAGAAATACCACCCAGTGGAGGAGGCTACTTGGGAGATCAAGAGTGAGATGCGGGCCCATTATCCTCAATTATTTGAGACTTCAGGAAGTTTTCTTTATCTTAAACTTTCAGGGACGAAAGTTCCTTAGTAGTGGATGTCGTAATGACCCTTTAGGTTATTTTCCATGTTCTTAATTATTTTTTCTAGTAGAGGTTTTCTATAGCGTCCTTAAGTCATTTATGAATTACTGGAACTGATAGTTTAGTTACCTGGTAGCTCATTAGGTTCTTAGAACTATTTTCCCATTTAGAAGTCTTCACTAGTTTCAAATAAACACTAAGCGAACACTTTGGGCAAATGGTATTGGACGGAAAGTCCAACTTCTCCAATGCATCTAGAATGTTGAAATCTATATGGTTGTATATTTGGTTTGCACATATTGGGTTTTGGATGCACCCTGAGGCATTGGCCAAAGCTTGGAATAAAATTCAAAGCTTCAACGATCATCTGTCATGGGTGGAGATACCGTGATCGTGGAGGGTTGAGTGCGATCGTAATGGGAATAGTTACAGCCTAGCGTGTATGCAAAATCAAGCTTGTTGAGAGTTTGGAAAGGTCTATTTAAAGGCTCTTATGGCAGATAATTAGCCCCTTTTTTCTATCACTTTGAGTCCCCAAACCCTTATAGAGTGCAAAATCCTTAAAGTGTGTCTTGTGGGTTTATTAAGAGATTAAATATCTTGTGTATTCATGATTAACATCAAATCTAAGGTAAGATTCCTTTAATTTTCGTGTTGATTTCTTTATTCTAAGAATAAAAATCCCTAATGGCTTGAGGCAAATATGGGTTTTTTATATAAGTTTCTTGAGGGTTATAAATCCCTAATGTTATTGGAACAATGATTTGGTCTCAAAAACTCATTTTCTATATGTGGGACCAACTTGAGGGTTTTGGTGTCATTTTGGACCTAAAGTGTAATAGTATAATATGCGTGTTTCTATTCGCATGGAAGAAGGGAAAAGTAAAGATTTTTGGTTTGTGAGCTTTTTGGATTCAAGGTAGGTTAGGCTTACTTTTAGTTAGATTGAGTTTTATTATTGTAAGATTTTGATATCTTGATAGGATTGGGTAGGCTCTTTGATGTTGAATTGGTAGATGGAAACATTTGGGACTAGTTGAATCCCTTAGGTCTTAGAACATATTTAGTGCGATAGTTGACTCATAGCCTAGCACCTTGGTTAGATTTGTAATCTTATGAATAACATGAGATTACTCTAGTTTCTATATTAGATGAGAGTGACCTTGTTCACTCACTTTGAAAGTATGCTGACCTAGATATGATTAGTTGTGGAATGACTTTAGTGCTTGAGGTGACTTAAGAGGAATTCTTGAAGAAGAATTATCCCATAGAACTAGTGTGGATAGATAAGCTCATAGGGCATAATTTAGATAACTTAGACTCATTTTGAGTAGAAGTTAGACATATAAAAGATAATTTGGGGATTATTAGAAGCGAAACTTGACCCGCCTTAAGCTTGAACTATGTAACTTCTTTAGTGACCTAGATACATGATGAACACCTAGATTATGCTTTTGGTGATATGATGACTAAACCTGGTTGATGGTTTTTATATGTTCTCAATGCTGGGATAATGTCTATACTTCATTAATTATCTTGTCGTCATGAAATGTATAGCATTGCAAGTCTTGTGAATTGAATTCATGGTTATGCTATCACTTGACTTATTTGCTAGTTTACTATTTGAGCCTTGAATTATGTTACAATTCTTATTATGATTCAAGATTAATAACTAAGCTAATGTTTGTCTAAAAGGATCTTTTTGTGCTAGTATTATGAACCATGTGGGTAAAGAAAGATTCTAGAAGGCATACTTATGACTTATATTTGGATTGTTAATAATTATAATTATGCTCGGAAGAGTGGGGATTTCTCATATTATTTATATATACATGCCCATCCATCTACTCATATAATGTAGTGATGATTAATGGTGAAGTACCATGATATGTATTTCCTTACATCTCTTATACTCTATCATTATGGGCTGGTATCTTTTATCGATTTGGATACATATGTATGTATTTATTATTGTCTTGGTGGTTATTGATGATGTGATGATGCCCGTCAAGGATGAAGGATATGTTGATGCCCAGAAAGGTCGGAGGATATATTGATGATACATTGATGTCCAGCAAGGCCAAAGGATATATTGATGATATGTTGATGCCCAACATGGCAGGAAAAAATATTGATGATATATTGCTGCTCGGCAAGGTTGGAGGATATATTGATGATATGTTAATGCTCGAAAAGGTCGGAGGATATATTGATTCTATGATAATTCCCAGTAAATTCGAAAGAGATATTGGTGTTATAATGATGCTACGTATAGTAAATATAAGTAAATACATGTTTATGTGTGTGGTTATGCTCTTTTATAACTACGCCCGTATGTACATTAGGGATAGGATGTTATCCTTGGAAGGTTGTCTATAATTTTCTACAATTAATTACTTGTTATGTGGCATGACTTTTATTGATGCTAAATAGTGAATAGAAGTAGAATATGCTGATTATTGAGTTAAGACTAATTGGTATGTGTAATCATTTGTAGAATTAAGGGTTCATCTAGTGAATACACTTGTCTTTAATAAATGAGTAAATAATGGAATTTTACCTAGTAAATTAGGTTATGTGATAACGAGTTGTCTATATAAATTAGGTATATAACTTGATAGGTAGAAGACTAGAATGATAGTTAGTGGACCTTGTTTCATTGAAATATGGTAACTAGTAATTATGGCTGTAAAATGGCATAGATACCTAAATGGCTATATGACTATGGTTATGATTACGTTGGTGTATATTAATTCAATTGTAGCAACTGATGATGATCATGAATCTTGGTAATAAACTTGGTGGGAATTATAGAAATTGTGGATATGAAAAGTGGTGAGTCTCGAATATTTGAAGTCGATTACATGTGTAATTACTTAATGATTTGATCTTTGCATGTACTCTCCGATGGTATGGGATGCCGTGATGAGTTTTTTTATTTATTGTTCCTTGGGTGTACTTCCAGGTAGTATGGGACACTATGGTGAGTTCTTTTACTTATGTTTTAATGGATGTTGTATATCTTCTTAATCTTATTACGATTGCAGTTGTATTAGTGATGTCTTACACTTTGGATCATGTACTATTATATATATAATGATACCGGTGCATGATGAATGGATTTTTCATAGTTTTTTTCAAGTTGATTATTGATTGTATATAGTGATGATCAAGATTATTCAGGTTCGATTTTGTACCTTGACTTAGAGATATTATCTTGCTTTATATCATCTTTATATTATAATTTAGCTCAGTTGGCTGATGATGACTATTGAGTACCCATTATTTTGGTACTTATACTACACTTCTATACCTTTTTGGTGAAGACCCTAGTACTAGTTTCTATTGCTGAGTTGAGATCATGTTGTGTTGATCTTCTGAAGATGTGGAGAGCTCTTGGAGTTTGAGTCACCTATTTTCCTCATATCTTTATTCAATCTTTTATATTTGAGACGTATGTATAAGACTATTTAGACTTCAAGTTGTATTTACTATTTTCAAACTTAGATGCTTTTATACTATTATTACCAGGTTATGGGATTAGTATTCGTATGTTGGTTGTCTTCTATTATTTGGAGAACTATTACTTATTTTTGTGTTCGTAGATTTAGTCTATGTTGGACGTTTCTACCTAAGTAATCTATTGCCTTACCTCCGAGTTCTGGTGTTAGCTTACCTACTAGTGGGTTTTAGTAGGTTCCATTATGACTCAAAAATTGGGTTGAGAGAAATTGGTATCAGAGCCTAGGTTGCACAGGTATTATGGGTACAAGAGCAAATGTATAATAAAGTCCAACGCATCATAACATTGACGTCAGTTTCCTAACTTTGGGAGGCTATGGTACTTTTTAGTAGTCTTTAACTTCTTTCACTTGTATCGTGCTAAGAGTCTGATTTGGTTTGTAGGATGTTTTCTTGACTTTAATCTTTCATAGATGCCCAAGAAATATGTTATAATTATGTGTGATGAGGGTCTTGAGACCTAGCCTAGGGATATCTCCCTTATTTGAGGACAACCTTGAGATGTATCCCTAGCTAGGGATAAGGATGGGCCTTCCTCAAACCCCATTCTTGCACCTGAGCCAAAGATTTCTCTGCCATAGCCAGCGGTGGGCTAGGGACCAGCCCAGGCTCCACCAGGTTTCATTCCTTCTTCTTTGCTTAAAGATTCCTTAGTTTAGCTATTTGGTATTGTTGATGGTATGCAGACTATTGGGGCAGAAGGGAAGCCTGCAGCTGCAGTTCCTAGAGTTGAGGTTCCCCCTATGCCAATAGTTATTCAGTTAATAGTAACTCAGCCAATTGTGACCCAGCCTGCTATTTATGTTAAAAAGCAGAAAATGCTGGGTAGGATTTTAAGGTTGGCCTCGCCTTGGTTTTCTAGTACCCCTGGAGAGGATGCATTTGATTTTCTAATTGCCTCTGAGGATAGGCTTCCCAAGTTAGGACTTATTGAGACTCGTGGTATGGATTCCACTAGATTTTAATTGGATTTGCTTGCTTGAAACTGGTGGAGAGTTTTTATGAGTTCTAGGCCAGTTGGATCTTCTACCCTTTCATAGACTCAGTTCTCCAATATATTTTTGGAGAAGTATATGCTACACAGCCTTAGGAACCAATTGAGAGATTAGTTCTTTAGATTAGAGAAGGGTTCTATGATAGTCATTAAGTATAAGGCTCATTTTCATGAGTTGGCTAGGCATACAACTTCTATCTTGGATATTGAGTATGAGAGAATTTGCTACTTTGTGAAAGGACTGAGACTTCATATTTGGATGGCTACCCAGAGTTTAGTTGCTGTGGGTAAGATTTTTGCTATGATTTTTAGTCATGCATCGCGAGGGTGATGATAAGAAGCACAAGTATCAAGGAAGATTTGGTGGGAGACATAGTGAGAGTTCTTATGTTGGGAATCCTTCGTATCCAACTTTTCATCCCCAAGGTCAGACTAGTCGATAAGTTCAGGCAGCTCTTCAGACTACTAGCGAAGGTTAGTCTGGTGCTAGTGGTATCCCTGGAACGGGCAGCGGTCACTCTTTGAGGGGTTCATCTATAGGCCTGCTAAATGTGGGGGTTACTCTGGTTCTGTCAGATCCGTGAGTTCTGGTTCTACTTATGATTCCTATTTTACTTGTGGGCTTTCTGGTAATTTCTCAAGATATTGACCTAGTCATGGGGTGATGGTTGTTTCAGCCTAGAATGCTACTCCTATTAGGGCAGTTTATTCTTCAGATAAAGGTGGATTGAAAGGTCGCAGGGGTAGTTATTAGGGTGCTCGAGGTAGTACTCAAGTAGGATGGATAGTAGGTCAGTCAGACGCCCAGACAGATGACAGGCATGGTTAATTGAATGCAGTACCTACTAGACTTGAGGCTAAGACTTCGAATGTCATTATGATAGGTATAATTTTGGTGTGTCGTAAGTTGGATCTTACTTTGTTTGATCTTGAATCCACTTATTCTTATATATCTTTTTATAATGCACCAGAGTTGGACTTGACTAGTAATTTATTATTTGTGCCATTGTGCGTATTTACTCCTATGGGTGATTTCTTAGTAGTGGATTGAGTATTCAGATCATGTGTACTGACAGTTAGGGATGTTGATATTTATGCTAATCTCATTATTCTGGATTTGCTGGAATTTGATGTTATTCTAGGCATGGACTGGTTATACCATATCATGCAATCATGTATTATTTTGACAAGATCATGAGCCATGCTCAACATACCCTTAATTTAGTGGCAGGAGTGGTTAGCCGTGACCCAATGGGTATTATTTCTTATATTTTTGCTAGGAGACTTATATCCAAGCGTTGCGAGTCTTATCTCGCCTATGTATATGATACTCATATAGAAAGTTAGTTGTTTTACTCTATTCCTATTATTTATGAGTTTTCTAAGGTGTTCTCTACCGACCTACTTAGTGTTCCCCCTAACCGTGAGATTTACTTTGCTATTTTTCTTAAGCCTAGCACCTAACCTATTTTTATAGCACCTTATCGTATGGCTCCTGCTGAGTTTAAGGAGCTAGACTCTGAGTTCCAAGATCTTCTTAGTAAGGATTTTATTAGACTGACTGTGTCCATGTGGTAAACTTCTATTTTATTTTTAAAGAAGAAGGATATTTTGATGGGTATGTATATTGATTATAGGCAGCTTAATAAGGTGACAATTAAGAGCCGTTATCCTATGACTCGCATTGATGATTTATTCAACCAGCTTTAAGGTGCAGTCATTTGTTCTATGATAGGCTTGAGGTCAAGTTATCATCAGTTGAGTAATTGGGTTAAGGATGTCCCAAAGATAGCTTTCAAGACTCATTATGGTCATTATGAATTTTTGGTGATGTCCTTGAGGCTGACTAATACCCTTGCTGCATTCATAGATTTGATGAACTGCGTGTTCAGACCTTATCTAGATTCTTTTATTATTGTGTTCATTGATGACATTCTAGTGTATTCAAGGAGTAGTGAGGAGAATGCGAAGCACTTGAGGATTGTGCTTGAAACCTTACGAGATCATGTACCTTTTTCCATGTTCTTAAAGTGTGAGTTTTAGCTAGAGTCAGTGTCATTTCTTTGACATGTGGTGTCCAAGGTGGGTATTATAGTAGACCCAATTAAGATTTTGGTGATTCGTGATTCGGCTAGGCCTACGTCTCTGACTGAGGTTCATTGTTTTATTAGTTTGGACAATTATTACAGGCATTTTTTAAAGAGCTTTCCTACTATGTCATCCCCTATGACTAGATTGACTTCAAAGAAAGTTCCCTTTTGATGGTCCGAGGAGTATGAGTTGAGCTGTGGGAAGCTCAAGCATTGTCTTACTTCAGCTCTAGTTTTAGCTCTTTCAGTTGAGAGTAAGGGACTCACCGTGTTTTGTGATGCTTCTGGTGTTGGTCTTGGTTGTGTTTTGATATAGTGGGGTCGTGTTATTTCTTATGCTTCTAGAAAGCATAAGGTGCATGAGCGCAACTACCTCACTCATGATTTGGAGTTAGTGGTGGTAGTTTTTACTCTCAAGATTTGGATGCATTATTTGTATGGTGTGCATTGTGAGACTTTTAATAATCATCGTAGCCTTCAGCATCTTATGACCCAGTGGAAGCTTAATGCTCACCAATGCAGATGGATGGAGTTGTTGAAGGACTAAGATATTTCTATCTTGTATCATTCGGGCAAGGTGAATGTGGTAGTTGATTCCTTGAGTCGTAAGGCAGTGAGAATGGATAGCTTGGATTGTATATTTTTTTCTCATAGCCCTATGGCATGGGACATTCTGTCCTTAGCCAATTTGATGGTTTGCCTTAATACATCAAATCCTGCTAGGATTTTGGCTTATTTGGAGATAAGGTCATCCTTATTTAAGCAGATTCATGATCCTCAGTATGAGGATAGCAAGTTGTGTTTTCTCCATGATCAAGTGGTGAGTGGTGATTCTCTGAGGCACACTATTGATTTCAAGGGTATATTGATGTTTCAAGACCATATTTGTGTTCTCTAACTTTATGACTTGATTTAGTTGATTCTTCATGAGTCTCACAGCTCTAGATAATCCATTTATCCCCCTACATCTAGGATGGATAGAGATTTGAGGCAGTATTACTGGTGGGATAAGATAAAGAGAGATATGGCAGACTTTGTGGCTCATTTCCTATGTTGTTAGCATGTTAAGGCCGAGCATCAATGTCTAGGTTAGTTGACGCAGAGGTTTCCCATTCCCGAGTGGAAATGGGAATGGGTTACTATGGACTTCATTAGTAGTTGACCAAGTCAACACATTTCATTCCTATCCATATGGCCTTCAGTCCTAAGAGATTAGCCTAGATTTATGTTTGAGAGATAGTTTGTTTGCATGGAGTGCCCTTTTCTATCATATTAGTCCTAGTTTTATATTTACTTTTAGATTTTTGAGAGATTTTTAGGAGGAGTTGGGTACGTGAGTGGATTTGAGTACAACTTTTCATCCGCAGACAGATGGTCAGTTTGAGCGAACTATTCAGGTGCTTGAGGATATGCTTGAGACTGTGTTATGGACTTTGGAGAGAGTGGGATCAACACTTAGCATTGATAGAGTTCATCTACATCAACAACTATCATTCGAGTATTAAGATGGCACCTTATGAGGCTTTATATGGTAGAAGGTGTCGTGCTCTGATAGTTTGGTTTGACACTTCTGAGGTGAGACCTCACAGTATGAATTTGCTTCAGAACACATAGGATAGAGTCAGGATAATTGAAGATAGGCTGAGAGCAGCCCAGAGTAGGCTGAAGTCCTATGCCTACCATAAACTCTATTTCTTAAGATTCTGAGTCGGTTACCGTGTGTTCCTTAGTGATTCACCTATGTGAGGTGTGATTAGATTCAGAAGGAAGCGTAAGCTTAGCCCTTGTTATATTGATCCTCTTGAGATTCTCTGTGCAGTTGACGAAGTGGCTTATGAGTTAGCCTTTCCTCCAGATTTTGCTATTGTTCATCCAATTTCCATGAATCGATATAGCATAAATATATTCCTAATTCATCCCATATGCTTTGGTGGGACTCAATCTAGTTATATGAGCACTTTTTCTATGATAAGGAGCCCATGCTTATTTTGGCTAGTAATGTGAGACAGTTGTGCACAAGAAAGATTACTACAGTTAAGGTTCAGTGGAAGCTCTGCCCAGTGTAGGAGGCTACTTGGGAGATCGACAGTGAGATATGGGCCCTATATCCTCAATTGTTTGAGACTTTGACTATTTTTCTTTATCTTTAACTTTTAGGGATGAAAGTTCCTTAGTAGTGGATGTTGTGATGACCTTTCAGGTCATTTTATATGTTCCTACTTATTTTTACCGTTAGAGCTTTCCCATAGTTCCCCTAAGTCATTTATGACTTGCTGGAACTGATAGTTCGGTTACCTGGCAACTTGTTTGGTTTTTAGAACCATTTTCCCATTTAGAAGTCTTTATTGATTCCAAATAAAAACTGAACACAAACTTTAATAAAAAGCTATCAGATGGAAAATCTAAATTTCCCAACGTGTTTGAAACATCAAAATCTATCTGGTTGCATATATTGTTTGCTTATATTGTGTTTTGAATGTATCCTAAGGCATTGGCTGAAGCATCGAATCAAATTACAAGCTTTAGTCGTCATCTGTCATGGATGGAGGTACCGTGATCGTGGTGTGTTGAGTGCAATCACCATGGCCTTAATTGCGGCCTAGCACGTATGCATAATTGTACCTCCTGAGAGGTTAGCAAGGTCTATTTAAATGCTCATTTGGCTAAGAATTAGCCCATTTCTTCCATTGCTTTGAGTCCCCAAATCCTAATAGAGTGTAAAATCCTTATAGTGCGTCTTATGGGTTGATTGGGAGCTTGAATAGCTTATGTATTCACGATTAATATCAAATCTAAGGTAAGATTCCCTCAATTTTGGTATTGATTTCTTGATTTTAAGACCCAAAACTCCAAATGTCTTGAGGCTTGATTTTAGCCCCAAATATAGTTATTTTGCATAAATTTCTGGAGGGTTATAACTCCCTAATGGTATTTAAATAATGCGTCTGTCTTGGAAACTCATTTTCCATATATGGGACTCGCTTGGGGATTTTAGTGTCATTATGGACCCAAAGCGTAATGGTGTAATATGTGTGCTGTTGTTCTTGTAATAATGGATAGATTATGTTGTTGGTAGCTTGGCTCATAGAAAGAGCTTCGAGGAAAGGGAAAGCAAAGATTTTTTGTTCGTGAGCAATTTGGATTCAAGGTAGGTTAGGCTTACTTGTAGTTAGATTTAGCTATGTTATTGTATAACTTTGATATCTTGATAAGATTGGGTGGGGTCTTAGATATTGAATTTGTATATGGAAACACTTGGGACTAGTTAAATCCCTTAGGTCTTGAAACACATTAAGTGGGATAGTTGACTTATAGGCTATCACCTTGGTTAGTTGGATTTGTAATCTCATGAATAACATGAGATTACTCAAGTTGCTCTAGTAGATGAGAGTGACCTTGTTCACTCACCTTGAAAGTATGTTTACCTAGACATTCTTAGTTTTGGAATGGCTTTAGTGCTTAAGGTGACTTAGGAGAAATCCTTGAAGAAGAATTGTCCCATAGAACTTGTGTGGATTGGTAAGCTCTTAAGGCATGGTTTAGATAACTTATACTAATTTCGGGTAGAAGTTAGACTTGTAAGAAAGAATTTTGGGATTATTAGAACCAGAACTTGACCCACCTTAAGCTTGAACTATATAACTTTTTTAGTGACCTAGATACATGATGAACACCTAGATTATGCTTTTGGTGATATGATGACTAAACCCGGTATATAGTTTATGCATGTTGTCTATGTTGGGATAATATGTATACTTGATTGATTATCTTATTTTCATGATATGGATAGCATTGTAAAGTCTTGCAAATTGAATCCATGGTTATGCTATCACTTGACTTATTGGCTAGTTTACTATGTGATCCTTGAATTATGTTACAACTCTTATTATAATTCAAGCTTAATGACTAAGCTAATGTTTGTCTAAAAGGATCTCCTTGTGCTAGTATTATGAACTAGTGGGTAAAGAAGGATTCTAGAAGGCATACCCATGACTTATATTTAGCTTGTTAATAATTGTGATTATGCTCAAAAAAGTGGGGGTTGCTCATATCATTTATATATACATGCCCATCCATCTACTTATATAATATAGTGATGATTAATGGAGAAGTACCATGATATATTTTTCCTTACATCTCATATACTCTATCATTGTGGGCTTGTACTTATTATTGATTTTTCTACATATATATGTATTTGTTATTATCTTGGTGGTTATTGATGATGTGATGATGCCCGACAAGGATGGAGGATATGTTGATATAGTGATGCATGGAAAGGATGGAGGGTATATTAATGATATGTTGACGCCCGGCAAGGCTGGAGGATATATGATGCCCGATAAGGCTAGAGTAAATATTAATGATATGTTGATGCTTGGCAAAGTCAGAGGATATATTGATGATATGTTGATTCCCAAAAAGTTCAGAGGATATATTGATGTTATGATGATGCCCGATAAATCCTGAAGAGATATTAATGTTATGGTGATGTTACGCATGGTAAGCATATATAAATATATATTTATGTGTGTGGTTATTCCCTTTAATGACAATGCCCATATGCGCATTAGGGATAGGTTGTTATCCTTGGAAGGTTGTCTATAATTCTCTACTATTAATCACTTGGTTAGTGGCATGACTTTTATTGATGCTAAATGGCGAATAGAAGTAGAATATGTTGATTATTGAGTTAAGACTAATTTGTAAGTGTAATCAAGTAAGAATTAGGGGTTCACCTAGTGAATACACTTGATTTGAATAAATGGGTAACTTATGGAATTTCACCTAGTAAAATGGGTTATGTGATAACTAATTGTCTATATAAAATGGCTATATGACTTGATGGCTCAAAGACTATAATGCTAGTTAGTAGACCTTGTTGAGTTAATATGTCGTAACTAGTAATTATGTTTGTAAAATAGCATAGATACCTAAATGGCTATATGACTATGGTTATGATTACTTTGGTGTATATTAATTCAATTATGGTAATTGATAATGATCATGAATCTTAGTAATAACCTTCGATGGGAATTGTGGAAATCATGGATATGAAAAGTGGTAAGCCTCGGATATTAAGAAGTTGGTTACATGTGTAATTACTTAATTGTTTGATCTTTGCATGTACTCTCTAGTGGTATGGGACGCCGTGATGAGTTCTTTACTTTATTGTTCCTTGTCTGTACTTCCCGATGGTATGGGATGCCGTGGTGATTTCTTTTACTTATGGTTTAATGGATGTTGTATATCTTCTGGATCTTATTATGATTGTGGTTGTATTAGTGGTACTTTACGATTTGGGTCACGTATTGTTATCTATATAATGGTATTGGTGCATGATTAATAGATATGTCATAGTTTTTTTCTAGTTGATTATTGATTGTATACAGTGATGATGAAGATTATTCATATTTTATTCTGTACCTTGACTTAGTGATAATATCTTGCTTTATATATACTTTATATCACAATTTAGCCCAGTCAGTCGACCGATGATGGCTACTGAGTACTCATTGTTTTGGTACTCATACTACACTTTTGTACCTCTTTGGTGCAGACCCGGGTACTAGTTGCCGCAACTGAGTATAAATTGTGTTGTGAAGATCTTCTGGAAATAGGGTGAGCTCTTGGAGGTTGAGTTGTCCATTTTCCTACTATCTTTATTCAGTCTTTCATATTTGAGATAAATGAATAAGACTATTTATACTTCAAGTTATACCTCCTATTGTCAAACATCAATACTCTTGTACTAGTATTACCAGGTCATGGGATTGGTATTCGTATGTTGGTTGTATTCTGTTATGTGGAACACTATTGCTTATATTTGTGTTTGTAGATTTAGTCCATGTTGGGCATTTCTACCAAAGTAACCCATTGCCTTAGCTCCAGGTTACGGTGTTGGCTTATCATCAAGACTCAAAAATTGGGTCGTGATAGGGACATACACTTTTACGGTAAGCTACACAATTTCCTTTAGCCTAAATTAAAATAATTTGCACATTAACCAACCATTAACCAAGGAGTCATTCATTAATGTATTTCCCACTTGGTATCATCATACCGATATGCTTGCAAGCTAATATATTTATGTCAAACCAATCTATATAACCAAATTGGACTCCCAAGTTCAATTTAAAATAAAAAATCAAGGCTATACAAAACCATATTCACTTATTCATCCTTTAATGTAATGAATTTGGTTCAAAAACAAGTTAAACCATGCAAATTTCCATATTCAAAATCAAGTTTACAAAGTGGGTTAAGGTTAATTCAATTATCAAGTCAAAATTCCATCAATTTGAGGGAACCCATGTCCCCCATTCCAACCATTTATACCATGCACTAATTCAGTCCTAAAAACATTAATTTGAAGCATGAATAATCAATTTAGAACATGGGATAAGTAATTCAATCAGTACCAACTAAGTCCATACAAAATTATTCAGAGATTTTGCCAAGTTGCATATGATTTAGAGCTACCTCAAGAGCTTTCAATGGTGCATCTAGTGTTTCATGTCTCAATGATTCAAAAGTACATAGGAGATCTATCTCATATTACTCCTACTGAAGATGTAAAGTGATGGAAGAACTTACCTATGGAGAGATGCTTGTTGTTATTCTATATCGGTAACTTAAGAAGTAAATAAATAAAGAAGTAGCTGCTGTAAAAGTACTTTGAAGGAGCCAAAAAGTAGAAGAAATCACAAATTTATGTGTGTTGGGTGTTGATTGGAAAATTAAACTACTTGCATATTCATAATTAACATCAAATTTAAGGTAAGATTCCTTCAATTTTAGTGATGATATCTTGATTATTAGACCCAAAACCCCAAATGGCATTAGGACTGATTTTAGCCCCAAATATGGTTGTTTTGCATAATTTTTTTAAGGGTTATAACCCTCTAATGGTATATGAACAACAGGTTGGTCTCCAAAACTCATTTTCTGTATATGGGCCCCACTTAGAGGTTCTTGGTGTCATTTTGGACGCAAAGAACAATGGTGCAATATGGGTGTTGTTATTCTCGTAACAATGCATTTATTATGTTATTGATAACTTGGCTCATGGAAGAAGCTTCGAGGAAAGCGAAAGCAAAGATTGTTGGTTCGTGAGCTAATTGAACTCAAGGTAGGTTAGGTTTACTTGTAGTTAGATTGAGCTTTATTGTAAATAATTATGAGATGTTGGGTGGGGTATTAGATGTTGAATTCGTAGATGGAAATATTTAGAACTAGTTGAATCCCTTAGGTCTTGAAACACATTAAGTGGGATGGTTGACTCATAGCCTAGAACCTTGGTTAGTTGGACTTGTAATCTCATGAATAGTATGAGAATACTCTAGTTACTCTTATGGATGAGAGTGACCTTGTTCACGCACCTTAAAGGTATATTGACCTAGATATGCTTAGTTGTGGAATGGCTTTAGGTTCTTAGGGTGTCTTAGGAGGAATCCTTGAAGAAGAATTTTCGCATAACTAGTGTGGATTGGTATGCTCTTAAGGCATGATTTAGATAACTTAGCCTAATTCCGAGTAGAAGTTAGACTTGTAAATGATAATTTAGGGATTATTAGAAGTTGAATTTGACTTACCTTAAGCTTAAACTATGTAACTTCTTTGGTGACCTAGATACATGATGATCGCCTAGATTATGCTTTTGGTGATATAATGGCTAAACCCAGTATATGGCTTATCATGTTGTCACTGTTGGAATAATATATATACTTGATTGATAATCTTGTTGTCATGACATGGGTTACATTGGAAAGTTTTGTTAATTGAACCTATGGCTATGCTATCACTTAACTTATTGGCTAGTTTACCATATGAGCCTTGAATTATATAACAACTCTTATTATGATTCAAGCTTAATGACTAGGCTAATATTTGTGTAAAAGAATCTCTTTGTGCTAGTATGATTAACCATGTGGGTAATAGAAGGACTCTAGAAGGTATACCCATGACTTATAATTGGATATTTAATAATCATGATTAAGCTTGGAAAAGTTGTGGTTGCTCATATAATTTATATATACATGCCCATGTATCTTCTCCTATACTATAGTGATAAATAATGGTGAAGTACCATGATATGTATTTCCTTACATCTTTTATACCCTATTGTTATGGGCTTGTACTTTTTATTGATTTGGCTATATATGTATGTATTTATTATTGTCTTAATGGGTATTGATGATGTGATGATGCTCGGTGAATCCAAAGAATATATTGATGTTATGATGATGTCGGAGGATATATTAATGTTATGATGATGCCAATGAACCTGAAAGAGGTATTGATGGTATGATGATGCCCAGCGAATTTGAAGGGTATATATATTTATATTGTGGTGATACTATGTATGGTAAGCGTATATGAATACATGGGTATATGTGTGGTTATGCCATTGCATGATTAAATCTTTTTGTGCACCAATGACATGATGTTTTCCTTGTGAAGTTGTTCATAATTCTCTACCATTAATCACTAGTTAAGTATTGTGGCTCTTGCTAATACTAAATAGTGAATAGAAGTAGAATATGCCGATTATTGAGTTAAGACTAATTGATAAGTGTAATCATGTGTAGAACTAAGGATTCACCTAGTGAATATATTTTGCTTGAATAAATAGTGGTGTTATGGAATTTTGCCTAGTAAAATGGGTTATGTGATAACTAGTTGTCTATATAAGTGGTTATATTACTTGATGGCTATAAGCTAAAATAGTAGTTCGTGGACCTTGTTTAGTTAAAATGTGGTAACTAGTAATTATGGTTGTAAAATGGATAATGATTATATTAGACTTAGCATCATTGATGGTTAGTGATATTGATGTCTAGTATGTAATGTCGTGGGTTGCTTAAATGTTGACTTAGATGACTATGGTGCTAACTAGAAAAGGCATTGGTTGATAGATAGCTAAGTGCGTTTGATAATATGTAACCCATTCCTATGTGATGAATCGTGCATCTATGATAACTAGGAAAGAATCTTGACCAAATCATGATTATGGTTTAGTTGTTCTCTTGGATAGGCGTAGATGTTGACTATTTAGTGAATGATAATCAGTTGTAACTTCATGGTGAAGGATTTTGAGGAACCGGTTAGGATAATGGTTGGAATCTTTATGATGACTAGCAAACTAGTATCTTAATACTAAGTGATGGTTAGTTTACATAGACTAGATAGAGTATATTGATGAGTTAGAGTTCTAAATAATTATGATCATGATTACCTTGGTATATGTTGGTTTGGCTTGCGATAGTTGAGGATGATTATGGATCTTGGCAAGTGACCATGATGGGAAATATGAAAACCGGGCTAAGTATGAGTTGGTTGTTATATATTTATTTATATATCAGGATGGATTGATGAATTGATTTATCGGTGCATTCTTTTTTGGTATGGAGCACCGTGGTGATTCTTTACTTTAGGTTCTTTTGAGTGTACTTCTCGGTGATATGGGACGCCATGGTAAATTCTTTCAGTTTATTCTTTGATGTTGAACTTCATATTTATGTGAGTGTAATTGTATATAAATGTTGCTTTATGATTCTTGATTGGTTATTCACTTTGTATGACGATTATGGTACGCATGTATTGATATGAGATATTGTATTATTGTTCTAGTGATTATTTATTTTGTACAGTGATGATGAAGAAGATTGAAGTTCGATTATGTACCTTGACTTATAGTTTTTGTCTTACTTTATTTCATCTTTATATCATAATTTAGCTCAGTCGGTTAATGATGTATATTGAGTACTCATTGTTTTGGTACCTACACTACACTTCTGTACCTTTTCGGTGCAGACCCGAGTACTTGTTGCCTCCTCTAAGTTAGAATTATATTGTGTTGATCTTTCTGAGATAGGGTGAGCTCTTAGAGTTTGAGTTGCCTGTTTCCTTTAGATATTTATTCAGTCGTTTGTATTTGAGATGAATGTATAAGACTATTTTAACTTTGAGTTGTATTTCCTATTTTCAAGCTTTGGTGCTCTTGTACTGGTATTACCAGGTCATATGAATTGGTATTCGTAGTTGTTTGTCTATTGTGGAACATTGTTGTTTATGATTGTGTTGTTCTATTGTGGCACTTGTTGGGTGTTTCTACCGAAGTAACCCAATGTTGTAGCTCTGAATTACGGTATTGGCTTTCCTACTGGTGAGTTTAGTAGGTGCCATCATAATTCATAAATTAGGTCATGACAAATTGGTATCAGAGCCTAGGTTTAATCGGTATTATTGGTACAAGAGCAAGTGTCTAGTAGAGTCTTGTGGATCGAAATGTTAACATCTATTTCCTATCTTTGGGAGGCAATGGAACATTTTTAGGAGTCCACTTCTTTCTCATGTATTATGCGACGATTCTGAGTTGGTTTGTAGGAGGTTTTCTTGACTTTAATCTTTCGGAGATGCCTATGACATGTGATAAAACTATGCGTGATGAGGATTTTGAGACCCAACCTAGGGATCTTTCCCATATTTGAGGACAACCTTGAGATATGTCCCTAGTTAGGGATCAAGATGACCCTTCCCCAAACCCATTCCTACACCTAAGCTAGAGGTTCTTCTACCATAGCCAGTGGTAGGCTAGGGACCAGCCCAGGGTCCACTAGGTTTTATTCCCTATTCATTTATTAGAGATGCCTTTGTTTAGTTGTTGGGTATTGTTGATGGTACATAGACTATTGGGGTAGAAGTGTAGCCTATAGTTATAGCTCCTGGAGTTGAGGTTCTCCCTATGTCAGCAGTTGCTCAGTCAACAGTTGCTCAGCCAGTGGTTACCCAGCCTGCTATGTCTGCTGCAGTGCAGAAGATTTTGGGTAGCGTTTTGAGGTTGGCCCTACCTAGGTTTTTTGGTGGTCCAGGAGAGGATGCCTTTGAGTTTCTGATAATTTGTGAGGATACGCTTTGTGGGTTAGGCCTTATTGAGACTTGTGGTGTGGATTACACCATATTTCGGTTGGATTTGTCTACTCGACACTAGTGGAGAGATTTTATGAGTTCTAGGCAAGTTGGATCTCCTCCTCTTTCATGGACTGATTTCTTTGATATGTTCTTGGAGAAATATATGTCGTCCAGCCTTAGGGATCAGTTGAGAGATCAATTCTCTAGATTGGTGCAGGGTTCTATGACATTTGTTGAGTATGAGGCTCGTTTCTATGAATTGGCCAGGCATGCAATTTCTATCTTGGATACTGAGTATGAGAGAGTTTATTGCTTTGTGAGAGAATTGAGACTTCCTATTCAAATGGATACTCAGAGTTTAGTTGCTACAGGTAGGAATTTTTCTGAGTTTTCTTGTCAAGCTAGAGTGATAGAGGACATGCATTGTGAGGTTCATGATAAGAGGCCAAAATATCAGGGCAGATTTGGTAGGAGCCGTAGTAGCTCCCGATTCAGAGGTGGTACTCCTTATGTTCGGCCTCCTCTACGTCCATTATTCAACTACAGGGTCAGACTAGTTTACCAGTTCAAGTATCTCTCTAGATTACCGACAGAGGTTAGTTTGGTACTAGTGGTCACCCTGGTAAGTGTGGTGATCTGTCCTTAAGAAGTATATTTGTAGGTCATGCTAGGCATGGTGGTTTCTAGGAGGCACACTGCTGATTTCGAGGATATCTTGAGGTTTCAAAGTCGTATTAGTGTTCTCCGGCTAGATCACTTGATTCATTCGATTCTTCATGAGGCTTACAGTTCTAGGTATTCCATTCATCCTAGTACGATAAAAATGTATAGAGATTTGAAGAAGCATTACTGGTGGGACGGGATGAAGAGAGATGTGGTAGACTTTGTGGCTCATTGCCTCTGTTGTCAGTAGGTTAAGGCTGAGCATCAACGTCCAAATACATTGACTCAGAGATTACCCATTCTCAAGTCGAAGTGGCAACGAATTACTATGGACTTCATCAGTGGTTTGCCTAGTACTCACTATGGTCTTAATGGTATTTGGGTCATTGTAGACTATTTGGCCTAGTTGGAACATTTCATTACTATTCAGACAACTTAAGTGCTGAGAGATTAGACCAAATTTATGTTCGAGAGATAGTTTGTTTGCATGGGGTGACTTTTTCTATCATATCAAACCATGGTTTGGTATTTACTTTGAGATTTTGGAGAGCATTTCAGGAGGAGTTGGGTACTCGTATGGATTTGTTGAAACTTTTCATCTGCAGAAAGATGGTAAGTCCGAGCGTACTATTTAGGTACTTGAGGATATGCTCAAAGCCTATGATATGGATTTTGTAAGGCGGTGGGATCAACACTTAGCATTGGCAAGTTACCTTATAACAACAATTATCATTTGAGTATTGAGATGGAACCTTATGAGGCTTTGTATGGTAGAAGATGTCGTTCTCCGATAGGATGGTTTGAGAATTTTGAGGTTATACCTCATGGTACGGATTTGATTCAGGAATCATTGGATAGTGTCAAGGTGATTCAGGATAGGCTGAGAGCACCCTAAAGTTGGCAGTAGGCCTATACCGATCATAGACTTCGTGCCTTGAGATTTGGAGTCGGTGACCATGTGTTCCTTCGTGTTTCACCTATGAGAGGTGTGATGAGATTCAAAAGGAAGGGTAAGATCAGTCCTCATTATATAGGTCCTTTTGTGATACAAGAATGATTACAAAACACTAAAATAGCTAACAACCTAAGAGAAAACCGAACACAAGATGAACAATAACTCACGACAGCAACACAAACACGAGATAAGATAACAAAATGCAATAAGATAGATAGTGAGACATAAGATTATACAATAAACAAGAACGTAAGTGTGTATCAAACACAAAGACCCCTATAAAATATATAAACAACACCACACTCTTACGAAGACTTCAAGGGAATCAGAATCCCCAAGCAGCCTCCGATTCTAAACTAGTAACCAACACAATGATTCCACGTTTCCATAAGTGAATCCATACTTGCACAAGTGATTCCATACTTGTAATACACTCTCAAAGAGGAGTCTTTCAAAATATCAAAGTTGCTGAAAACTGAACTTAATAGAAGCTATTTAAAGTCTTGGATAAACTTATTACATAGCAATATGACAAAAATTCCTTAATAAGTTCCTACACTCCATAAGTGCCCCATACTCCAAGGAAATGACTAAAAGGCCCTTAATAAGTGGTGGCCATCGAGTGTAATGAGGCTCTTCATCACTCTTTAACCTTGTTCTCTCGGTTAGGAAGCCCCCAATATGGAGTCTTTAAGCGTTGGCCTCACATGGTGTCATCGAAAGATAAGGTGGTCATTTGGCTCTTATCAACCTCCCTTTCTTGAAAAGGATTCAACCTTAAATCCACACCTCGTAAAACCAAAGAAAAGACAAACAATCACAACATCCTCATGCCATGAAGGTTAGGGTTAGCACACTCAATCATAGCATCATGCAAAGGTTGCACACATGTCACATATAAGCAAGCATCCTTATATTAAAAATACATTAAAAAGGGTACATAGGATTTGGTTATTTCAACCATCAAGATATAAGGAAGCTACAAAGGTATGAATGACATCAATTAATCTAAGAGGTAGAACTACCTTCACCTTACGAGCAACAACACAAAATTGTTTCTTCACCTAGTCGAGTGACCACATCATGAGTGGTGCCTTAATTAGTATTAAATTCTATAAAATCCATATAGCATTGTCACTATTAGGGGACCAACCAACAAATGTCCTACCTCCATATAAAACAAATCCAAGACTAACATGGATATCATCATAAGCAAAGAGGTAGTATAGGAAGGAATCATGTGTATAGATATCATCCAAGTACTATCATCTATAAGAAGGACACTTGGCTCAAAAGAGACAGCACATAAGGATAGGATCAAGTCACTTAAACGCTTACGAATTCATCAATTTGGTATCCACAAGTTGGGATTCAAGCAACTTAAGAACAAGGATGCACATAGATAAGCAATACCCATCTTAGAGGATAAATTACCCTTTCCAATAATGAGAAACTAGATTTACACATAAAACATACTTAGAATGATCATTATCATGCTCACACAACTCAAACAAGTCATTAACAACCACGGTTTGAAGGACATCAACATTACCATATTTTAAATGATCACCGAGATCAAATGGGTAGAGTGTCCATGGACACGGGTTTAGCAAACACTTATTTTATCCAAGATTACCACCAATAAAATCATTTGTACCCTCTATTATAGAGTGTTAAAAAAAACAATTAAAGGGGCATCCTTAGTCAATCGACCAATATTTTCAACATCACTATCTTCACACATAAATTGGTCTTTATGACTTCCACAAGACAATGTACTATCACTTGTCACAATGGCCTTAATATTAGGTAGACACAAATTGATCTATATAGAGAAACAATTTTGTCATCATTAGGATCAAATAGTGTATCCGCAATATTAAGTTGTACATTATCATCATGTAGTGAAGGAACATTCGGCTCACCTAAAGACAAACTATCATTCAAACTTAGTTGGCTACTAGCCTCATTCACTAGAGTGCAAGAGTTAGCTTTGTTACCTTATGGCTCATTTGGAACATGTCCACTCAAGGGAACTTGAAAATTTGGTGAAGTAGGAAGGGTGTATTTAGGAAAGGTTGGATGCTCTATTAAGTTATCCAACTTCTTACAAAGGGCGTTTTCCATCCCTTCCATTTTTCCATCCATTTTTTTCATTCTACTTTTTATAGTATTGAGCTTCTCCATGATATAACTAGCCCAACTAGGCATTTCAAATTCATCCACCATTGTACCTATCAAAAAGAATCACTAAACAAACAAAAAAATAGCAAACAAGTTAAGGTTAGAAAAGAATACATCCTCACAAGCTCTCAAGCTCACACCTTTAAAATGTCACTCAATTAGCATCGCAAGTGTTGGTATCTTATTTATACTCCAATGAAGTTACTTGGTACCAATTGTATCTCGACGTCGGAGTAATTTTTGTTTGAAATGACTCAAAGAAAAATATGTAGGTACTTGAACCAAGAAACTTCAACGAATCACAAAAGATAAAAGCATACAAAGAAAAGGTAACACGAAAGTAATGGACTCAAACAACTAACTCACAACTAAGCAGAAGATTACTAGTTTCTAGTTAGTACTATAATCAAGAAATGAAGTTAAATAAACAAAGAAAAGAAACTTAGAAATATAAAATTTTGAGCTTAGGTCATTTTTTGAGGGTGATGTCATGGCAGCCATATGGCCGCCTTAGATTGGGCATTGGAATTGTTGAAATTTTGAAAAATAGTTCTTCTCTTCTATTGGTATTTGATCAATCTTCAATTGGAATAGTGGAAATCAGCTTTGGGAGGGAAAAATCAAGACTTGGAAATTTTTTCAATATTCAAAAAGGTTTGAATTTCCTTGTACCTTTTTGGCAAAACATCTTTTTCAGCCTATTTTTTTTCCTCTTATGTTTGTCTTGGAAGATGTCCTTACTCCCTTTTGGTAAGAAGACCTTTTGAAAGTCTTTTGTTCCATTTCTTCTTTGGTGTACTTTTGGGGAATGTTTTTAATACAAACATAAGACCACACTCTTCTTCACTTGATTCTTGTTCAAATACTCTTTCTTTGAAGACTCTTCTTCAACAAGACATGAAAATGCTGAAGAACCAAGAACGCAACTTTTGAAATTGAAGTTCTAGGTGCACGTTGGAACTCCCAAACATCAACAACGCATGTTCAATCCACCAATCTTAAAATACAAACATCAACAACACATTTTCAAGTTCAAATCCACAAAAACAACAAATTTCAAAATTCAAGAACAACTCGAAAACAACTCAAACATCGGATCTGGAATCTAGTAGTGTTAATGAAGAAGTACTTAGCACTAAAAACAATTAAGACACACAAAAACCTCCTAAATCTAAGTTAAAAATTTTGGCCAAGATTAAAAAAATGGGACAAAATACTTTGTCTTTGGTCTTTTGGTTTTAGACACTCATTTATTTAGATTTTTCAAGATAACAAACCCAAGATTGATCTCGTAGGAACAAAATCAATCCTTGCTCAGATACCAAATGAAATAAGAATGATTACAAAATACCAAAAATAGACAACAACACAAGGGAAAAAAAAACACAAGATTAACAATAACTCACGACAGCAACACAAATACGAGATAAGATAACAAAATGCAATAAGTAAAGATAGATAGTGAGACATAAGATTATACAATAAACAACAACCTAAGTGTGTATCAAACTTAAAGACCCCTATAAACCATGTAAATAACACCATACACTTACGAAGACATCAAGGGAATCAGAATCCCTAAGCAACCTCTATTTCTAAACTAGTAACCACCATAATAATTCCATATTTCCACAAGTGAATCCATAATTGGACAAGTGATTCCACACTTGTAATACACTCTCAAAGAGAAGTCATTCAAAATATTAGAGTTCCTAAAAAATTAACCTAATAAAATTTATTTGAAGTGTTGGATAAACTAATTACATAGAAAAATAACCAAAAGGCCCTTAATGAGTTCCTACACTCCATAGGCACCCCATGCTTTAAGGAAATAACAAAAAGGCCCTTAATAAGAGGTGTCCATGGAGTGTAATGAGGCTGTTCATAACTCTTTAGCCTTGTTATCTGGGTTAGGTAGCCCTCTATCTTAATTCCTCATGTGTTGTCCTCCTACGGTGTCATCGAAAGATAAGATGACAATTTGGCTTGTATCATTTTGAGATTCTCTACATAGTTGGTGAGGTGGTATATGATTTAGCCTTGCCTCTAAATTTTGTTGTTGTTCATCTAATTTTTCATGCATTAATATTGAGATAGCATATTCCTGATCTATCTTATGTTCTTAGGTGGGACTTAGTCCAGTTAGATGAGCATTTGGCCTTTGTTGAGGAGCTTATGCTTATTTTGGCTAGAAATTTAAGATACTTATGAACTAGAGAGATTCATATGGTTAAGATTTATTGGAAGAAACGCCCTATAGAGGAGTCTACTTGGGAGGTCGAGAGTAAGATACAGGCCTGGTATCCTTATTTATCTGAGACTTCAGGTATTTTTCTTCATCCTTAACTTTCAAGAAGGAAAGTTCCTTAGCAGTGGATGTTGCAATGACCCTTCAGGTCATTTTCTATGTTTCCACTAATTTTCACCATTAGATCTTTCCCATAACTACCCCAAGTCATTTATGACTTACTGGAATTGATAGTTCAATTACGTGGGAATTCATTTGTTTTTTAGAACCACTTTCCCATTTAGAAGTCTTTGTTGGTTCCAATGACCACTGAGAAAAAACTTCATTAAAATAATATAGGATGGAAAATCCAACTTCCCCAATGAATCTAGAACTTTAAAATTTCTATGGTTTCATATCTTGTTTGCTCCATATTGGACTCCAGATGTATCCCGAGGCTTTGGCCAAAACTTGAAATCAAATTCAAAGTTTCAACCATCGTCTAATTCTTGATGTACTACTATCGCATGAGGAGTAATGCGATCATGATAGCCATGATTGTGGTCTAGCGGAGGTGCACAATCGCTACTCTTGAAGCTTGGAATGGTCCATATAACAACCCACTTTTTGATGAAATTTGGTCATTTCTTCATTGTCTTGAGCATCTAAAACCCCAATAGAGAGAGTGGTATTCAAAGTGTGTATTGGGTGTTGATTAGGAGCTTAAATAACTTGCATATTCATGATTAACATCAAATTTAAAGTAAGATTCCTTTAATTTTGTTGATTATTTCTTGATTATTAGACCCATAAACCCAAATATATTGAGGTTTGATTTTAGCCCCAAATATTGTTGTTTTGAATAAATTTTCTGAGGGTTATAACTCCCTAATGATATTTGAACAATGGGTTGGTCTCAAAAACTCACTTTCCATATGTGAGACCCACTTGAGGATTTTTTGTGTCATTTTGGACTCAAAGCACAATTGTGCAATATGGTTGTTGTTATTTGAATAATAATTCATAGATTATGTTGTTGATAACTTGGCTCATAGAAGAAGCCTCGAGGAAATTAAAAGCAAAGATTGTTGGTTCGTGAGCTATTTGAAATCAAAGTAGGTTAGGCTTACTTGTTGTTAGATTGAGCTTTATTTTATATTATTGTGATATCTTGATAGGATTAAGTAGGGTCTTAGATGTTGAATTTATAGATGGAAATATTTAGAACTAGTTGAATCCCTTGGGTCTTAAAGCATATTAAGTGGGATAGTTGACTCATAGACTAGAACCATGGTTAGTTGGACTTTTAATCTCATAAATAGAATGAGAATACTCTAGTTTCTCTAGTGGATGAGAGTGACGTTGTTCATACACCTTAAAGGTATGCTGGCCTAGATATGCTTAGTTGTTGAATGGCTTTAGGTGCTTAGGGTGGCTTAAGAGGAATCCTTGAAGAAGAATTATTTCATAGACCTAGTATGGATTAGTATTCTCTTAAGGCATGATTTATATAACTTAACCAAATTTTGGGTAGAAGCTAGACTTGTAAAAGAGAATTTGGGGATTATTAGTAGAAGAATTTAACTAGAAAAGGCATTAGTTGATAGATAGTTAAGTGTGTTTGATAATATGTAACCCCTTCCTATATGATGACTAGTGCATCTATGATAACTAGGAAAGAATCTTGACTAAATGGTTATTATGGTTTGGTTGTGCTCTTGGATAGGTGTTGATGTTGACTATTTAGTGAATGATATTTTGTTGTAATTTTATGATTAAGGACTGGGAGAAACCGATTTGGCTAATGGTTGGAGGCTTTATGATGGCTAGCAAACTAGTAGCTTAATACTAAATGGTGGCCAGTTAACATAGACTAGATAGAGTATATTAATGAGTTAGAGGTCCAAATAACTATATAACTATGATCATTGAAACATTGTTATATGTTAGTTCGACTTGTGGTAGTTGATGATGATTATGAATCTTAGAAAGTGACCGTGATAAGAAATGTGGAAATCGTGGTAAATATGAGTTGGTTGTGTGTATATATATTTATATATCTTGATGCACTGATGAATTGATGTATCGACGCACTCTCCGATGGTATGGGATGTCGTGATGTGTTCTTTACTTTGTGTTCTTTTGAGTTTACTTCCCTATGGTATGGGACTCCATGGTAATTTCTTTTACTTTATGCTTTGATGATTGTACACTATTGAACTTGGTATTTATGCGATTGTAATTGTATATACATATTGCTTTACACTTTTCGATCAGTTATTCACTTCGTATGAAGATTGTGGTACATATTAATATGAGATGTAATATTATTGTTCAAGTTGTTAGTTATTTTTTACAATAATAATGAAGAATATTCAGGTTCAATTCTATACCTTGACTTATAGATTTTGTCTTACTTTATATCATCTTTATATCATAATTTACCTTAGTCGGCCGATCATGCCTATCGAGTACCCATTGATTCGGTACCCTTACTATACTTCTTTGCCTTTTTGGTGTAGATCTAAGTACTAGTTACCACCGCTGAGTTGAGATCGTGATGTGTTGATCTTCCAAAGATAGTATGAGCTTTTGGAGTTCGAGTCTCCCATTTACCTCCCATCTTTATTCAGTCTTTTATATTTGATATAAATATATAAGACTATTTAAACTTTGAGTTGTATTTCCTATTGTCAAACTTAGATGATTTTTTACTGGTATTACCAGGTCGTGGGAGTTGGTATCCATAGTTTTTTGTCTACTGTGGAGCATTGTTGTTTATGATTGTGTTCTTCTATTATGGCCCTTGTCAAATGTTTTTACCGAAGCAACCCATTGCCATAACTTTAGGTTAAAATGTTGGTTTACCTACTGGTGGGTTTAGTAGGTGCCATCTTGATTTGTAAATTAGGTCGTCACACTCTGTTCTTATAGTCCATGATTTTCTTGATGTTTTCCATACCGATCTGTCTGGTCTTCCTTCATTTTGTGACATTGAGTTTATTATTGATCTTGAGTCGAGAACCTTACCGTATGGATCCTGCTAAGCTTAAGGAGATAAATTCTCAACTTTAATATCTTCTGTTTAATGGTTTCTTTAGGCTAAGCATGTTGCCTTGTGGTGCTCTTATCTTTTTGTGAATAAGAAAGATGGTCCCTTCCATATGTGTATTGATTACATGCAATTTAATAAGGTGATGATAAAGAAAAATATCCTATGCCTTATATTAATGACTTGATTGAACAACTACATGGAGTAGTGCCATTCTCTAAGATTAACTTGAGGTTTGGTTACCATTAGATGAGGATTTGAACTGAGGACATCTCCAAGACAACGTTAGTACTCGCTATAGCCATTGAGTTCCTAGTGATGTCTTTTGGGTTGAAAAATGCCCCAATAATATTCATAGATTTAAAGAATTGTGTGTTTAGACCTTTTGGATTCCTTCATTATTATGTTCATCTATGACATTCTTGTGTAATCGAGGAGTAGGGAGGAGCATATGCAATATTTAAGGATTGTGTTCCAAACTTTGAGGGATCATAGATATTTTGCCAAATTCTCAAAGTGTGAGTTCTGGATTGAGTCGATGACATTCTTAGGACGTACGGAGTCAAGGATGAGATTATGGTAGGCCTAGCAAAGATTGAGGTTATTCATGATTAGACGAGGTCTACATCTCCGTTTGAGGTTTGTAGATTTGTTTTCTTAGCTGGTTACTACTGGAGGTTCATTGAGGGTTTTGATACTATTAAAGCATTGATGATGAGATTAGCCAAGAATGAGGTTCTTTTAAAGTGGTTTGAGAAGTGTAAGTCAAGATTTTTAAAGCACAAAGGTTTTCTCAATTTGGCTCCTATATTGTCTATTCGTACTGAGGGTGAGGGATTCACCTTATTTTGTAATATTTTAGTATTGGTTTTATTGTGTTTTGATACAATATGGTTGAGTTATCGCCTATGCATCGAGGCAATTAAAGGTGCATGAGTGCAATTACTACACTCGTGATTTGGAGTTGGTAATGATAGTTTTTGCAGTTAAGATTTAGAGGCATTATCTATATGGCATGCATTATGAGATCTACACCGATCATCATAGTCTTCAATAGCTGATGGCTCAGAGAGAGGTAAATTAGAGATAGTGTATATGGATGTAGTTTCTGAAGGATTATGACATCTCTATTCTAAACTATCCAAGTAAGGAAAATATGGTCACAGACGCCTTGAATTGGAAGGTGGTGAGTATAGGTAGTTTGACTTTTATT
>NC_061116.1:129875979-129917306 GCF_002878395.1 Capsicum annuum | reverse complement strand
AATAAAAGTCAAACTACCTATACTCACCACCTTCCAATTCAAGGCGTTTGTGACCACGTTTTCCTTACTTGGATAGTTTAGAATAGAGATGTCATAATCCTTTAGAAACTACATCCATATACGCTATCTCTAATTTACCTCCATCTGAGCCATAAGATATTAAAGACTATGATCGTTAACCTAAAGTTTAAACCCGATACCCAATCCCGAGGAATCAATGGAAACTTGGAAGATTTTACAAGTTTCAGTTAGTGCATATGCTATAGTGGACCTTTTGTTGCTTTAGCATAGGCTGCTTAATCATCCATGAGGTTGCTTTAGTGACCATGGCTTCCCAGTTGGGTCATTTAAGTAGAAGCTTGTCTGCTTTAATGAATGGATTAGCGGTATTATACTGCTTTAGCAGTGACCGCTTTAGTGGTTAAGTTGTCTCTAAAAAGGCACCTGGAGGGTATTAATTTCAACATTTTTGCCTTATTTTCCAAATTTTTCACAAGTCTCAAAAGCCTCGAAGCCCTAGAGAGTGTGGAAAATTGGGATAGTGATCTTTGGGAGATTGTGGAAGTGTTGGTGAGCTCTGAATAACTATTTCCTTATCGTAATACTTGTAAGTTTCTATTAAATTATTGGTTTACTTCCCTAATTTAGTCATAAATCACAAGATTCTTCATGTTTTTAATTTAGTATCATCTGAGCTCAGAATCTATGTATTTTTTAGGATAAATGTCCCTTGAGCATAGTGGGATGTGTTGATTATTTTGAATGTGATATTCCGCAAGCGGGGCCCTTATGAGATTGTGAATTGATTTTGGACCCAAAGTATAAGTGTGTATATGGGTACTGTTGTTCTTTTACTAATGAGTAGATTACTATTTTGGTAGCGTGGAATTCTGCAGAAGCTTTTTGAAAAGGAAAATTACTAATTTTGCAGACTTTATCGGGCTTTCTTCGACATCCAGGTAGGCTAGGCTTATCCTTCTCTTAGATTTGACTTAATTATAGTATCACTGTGATAATATGCTAGTTTTGAAATGGGAATTAAGACTTAGAAGTATTTTTAGTGTGAATTGGGTTCTTTAACCCATTAAGGGATCATAATTAGGCATAATTGACATAACTAACTGTTTTTTAGGTAGAATTCACTATATAAGGACACAATGAGTCTTATTTACCATCTTATAGTGAGATATGACTACCTAGGATAGTTTGGGTAGAAATTTCATTAGGGTATATTATCAAGGGTAGAAATGGGCCCCTCCGCCCCACCTTAGGCCAAGATTTCTATTCTTTCCTTATAGACTCAATAGGACTTAATGAATTATTTTAATTATATTTGTAAGTATGAGGAGGTTTTAGACATAGTATGCCTTATTTTAGACATATACTAGGGAGATATTAAGGTCGGTTTAAGTCCTATAATTTAATCATAAGACCAATTTGATTCTGTCATCGTTGATTAAATTACTTCTAGTTTGAGTCCGATATTCATGATACTAGTTCTGGTTCATGTCTAGCATATAAGATACTAGTTTTAGTTCAATTCCAGCATTGAGAGGTTATTTATGCCGGTTATGGAAACAATTTAGCTCGGTGTTTATGGTATGGAAAGATCCACAATTATGGTTACAAGATATGGAAAGTTGGTTTAGTTATTGTTATTACTTCTTCTTGATTTAATCCACCGGGCTTATGGGTCCCTAGTTATAAAAGAGATATTTACGTTCTATTTATGTTTATCTATTTCAATTGTTTACTTTCAGTATTTGTAGCTTTATTCTTGGTTTTTCCTTCTCCTTTAACTTAACTTATATCTCGCATTTTTGTTGTATTTATATTATGATTTAGCTCAGTTGACCAATGATGCGTATTGAGTTCCCATGACTTAGGTACTCATACTACACTTTTGTAATTTTTTGGTGTTGTCCGAGTACTAGTTGCCATCGTTGATACTATGATTGTATTGGACAAATTTTGGAGACATGGTGAGCTCTCAAAGATAGAGTAGCAATTTTCTCTATCTTTTATTTTTTGGATAGTCTTTCTATTTCGAGACTAATGTATCTTGACTTTGATAGTACTCATTCTTTTGATTAGAGACTCTTGTACCAGCCTTATTAAGTTGTGGATTGATATTACTCTTTGCTTTATTTCCTTTCAGTATGTTACTATTCTTATGATTTATAACTTTTAATTCATTTACATGCATGATTCCAATATTTATGCCATTTTCCACCATCTAGCCCATTAGTTATAGTTTTGGGATATGATTTGGCTTACCTATTGGTGGTAAAGAGTAGGTGCCATCATGAATTGTGAAATCGGGTCGTAACAGATAGGGTTACACTAGGGATCAATTCTTACTCAATTTTGATTCACCTTGGTGATAAATGTTTTGACATGGCATATTCAATAGGTGGTGCCTGTCTATGTTATCATCACGGCCTAAGACAACCTCTTAGTCTCAACGTGGTGTTTAGAGTCAAAAGTGGCCCTAGGATAACCTATGACCGGGCATAACACTATAAATACTGAAATAACTAATGTAGAACAATAAGCAAAAGCTAAACTGAATGATGAAGTAATAAATCAACCAATAATAGCATCTGAGTTTCATACCATAAAAGTTGAATATCTAAATGTATATATATAAACCTCTAATAAGACAAGTTGCTAGGACAAGCCCCTAATTAACTAAAACTATCTGAAACTAATATAAAATTTATAAAATACTAATACTAGTTCTAGAATGATGAGGATTCACCTAAGTATTATTGTTGATGTGGTAAGGGATCGTACTATATGCTATCTGTATGTTGAATGTCAGATCCTGTAATATTAGAAAATATAGAAAAAAAGGTTTGCAATTTGTACTATAAATGAACAAGGCATGTGAGATAGGGAATAACTGATATAATCTGATCATAATGCATGTGACATGGTAAACTGATAAGAGAACAAGTAATAAACATAACTGTATGATAAGATAAACAACTGAATATATGGTGGTGTAAGTATCTGAAGTTGAACCATGAACTATGAAATACAGTTTATGGTCTTTAGGAGCTACTAATAACCAACTTACCCAAATCTGAGCTAATTGAGGTTCAACCTATAACCCCATCAGGAAGGGTGTTTTGTACCTTGCCAAGGGTACAAACACTGACCGTGAATCCACTAAACAGATGTCCAAAAGGACTAAGCTATCAAGCCTGGTCTGATGGGTGACCTTAAGAACCTATGGTGGTGCTGTAGTTATAAGACTTAAGGATTTCTACTAAAGGTCCCCGCCTAACTGATGGGTGAGCCTTAGTCACTCCATCTACTCAATGCAAAGTACTACTCCTAATTGAATGACACTAATAGCTAAAATTCTTAATAGTAGTAATATCTTGAAGACTAAAAAATAAAGGCATTGTTTGATAGCATTCAAAACTTCTAAACTAGAAGATAAAGAATCATAAGTATATGCATGAAATCCTAGGTCATCAAGCATTCATAACCCACCATCTCTGAAGAGTGCAACTATTATGACAATTCCATACAACAACTACAAGATACCCAGTATATTCCAACCAAGTGGGGTCTGGGGAGGGTAAGTGTGAGCAGTCCATACCACTACCTTAAATGTGAGATAGAGAGGCTATTTTCGATAGACCCTCGACTCAAAATAAAACAATCTAAGATAAGGAATAGTAATAGTAGGAATAGTAAAAGAACAAGATACCATAGAAATTATAATACTTAATAATACCATACGCAAGATACTCCAAGTAACACACCAAAAGATACAATACCCTAAACTCAGACTAACCTTCTAACCTAATTCGCCTATTCCATAACTTCCTATCTAAGATCATATCCTTGGTAAGCTGGAGCTACTCCATGTCATGTCTAATCACCTCCCTCCAATATTTCTTTGATCTACCTTAACCTCGTTTAAAACCATCCCTAACCAACCTCTCACACCTCCATACTAGAGCATCTGTGCTCTTCCTCATCACATGACCGAAGCATCTCAACCTCGCTTCTCTCATCTTGGATTTCTTCGAAGCCACTCCTACCTTATCTCAGATAGCCTCATTTATAATCCTATCTTTCCTAGTATACACACATATCTACCAAAGCATTCTCATTCCTTTCACTGTCATCGTCTACACGTAGGCCTTCTTAACAGGACAACACTCCGCCCCATACAACAAAGATGGTCTGACCACCACTCTATAGAACTTTCCTTTAAGTTTGGTAGGTGCCTTTTTGTCACACAAGATTCAAGAGGCGAGCCTCCATTTCATTGACCCTACCCTAATATGATGGGTGATATCTTCATCAATCTCTCCATTCCCCTAAATCATAGACCCTAGATACTTGAAACTATCTCTCTTATTGATAGAATGTGTGTCAAGATTAACAACCATATTGGACTCATGAGACACCTCGCTAAACTTACACTCTAAATATTCCATCTTTGACATACTTAATATAAACCCTTTAGACTCAAGAGTTTGCCTCCAAACCTCCGTATTAACTCTACTATATGTCTCATCAATCAAGACTATATCATCCACAAAAATAAAACAATAAGGCACCTCACCTTGAATGCGTCATGTCAAAACATCCATCACCAAGGAAAAAAGAAATGGACTAAGCATCAAACCTTGATGTAACCCCTCAATATGGGAAATTGCTCTGAGTCCCCTCCCTCAGACCTCACACGAGTCTTGGCACCATCATACATATCCTTAATATCCCTAACATACACTATAGGTATACCTCTAGCCTCCAAATACCTCCAAAAAACCTCCCTGGGAACTCTATCATTGTCCATCTCTAAGTTAATAAACACCATGTATAAATCTTTTTTCCTATCCATATACTGCTCTACCAGTCTCCTGACGAGATGGATGGCTTCAGTATTCAACTGCCCTGGCATAAATCCAACTCGATTCTTAGAAATAGTAACAATCCTTCTCAACCTCAACTCTACCATTCTCTCCCAAACTTTCATAGTATAACTCAATAACTTGATACCACTATACTGTTGCAATCCTGAGTGTTACCCTTATTCTTATACAATGGAATCATTATACTCTACCTCCAAGCATCTAGCATCCTCGCTATCTTGAAAATTATTTTAAACAACTGAGTCAACCACTCCATACCTTTCCTTCCTGTGCACTTCAAAAAATTCACTCGAATCTCATCTGGCCCCGTCGCTCTACCTCTATGCATCCTATAAATATCCCCCTTAAGCTCTTAAACCTTAATGCACCGACAATAACCATGATCCTAAAACCTCTCAAAATACTCCAAATTCCCAAACACAATGCTAGTATCCCTTCCTTCATTCAGGAGCTTATGAAAGTAGGACTACTATCTCTTTCTACTATGACCCTCCTCCACCAGAACATTTCCATCCATATCCTTAATATACTTTACCTAATCTTGGTACTGATCCCTCCTCTCCCTAACCTTGGTGAGCCTGTATAGCTTTTTATCCCCAACAATAGTGTGTATAAACTCCTGTAAGCAATATCCTTAGCCCTCGTGACTGCTATCTTCATCTCTCACCTAGAAACTTTATACTCCTCTCTATTCTTCCGTTGATCTTCTTTATCCTTACTCTCAGCTAACTTTTCATAATCTCCCTTCTTATCCTCCACCTTCCCCTTGACGTCCCTATTCCACTACCAGTCCCCTTGGTTTTAACCCGATCATCCTCTAGAGACCCCTAAAACCTCTCTAGTTGTCTCTCTGATATTGGAAATCTCATCCCATATACTATCAACATCCCCTTCACTTTCCCAATCCTCCCTTTCCATCAACTTATCCCTTATCTAATGCACTGGCCAATGTTAGACTGTCCCATCTAATCTTCGACTGATCCTCCATCTCTTTCCTCCTCTGCTACTTCCTAATCTCCAAGTCCATAACCAAAAGCCTATGTTAGGTTAAAAGAATCTCGCTTTTTAATACCTTATAATACTAACAAATACCCCTATCTTCTTTCCTGAGGAGCAAAAATTCAATTTGAGTCTTAGACACCAAATATCAAAAAGTAGCCAAATAAACCTCCTTCTTGGGAAACTTCAAATTAACTACCACAAATCCAAATGCCTGAGAAAAATCCAGAAGTGCCACTCCTTCAACATTACTTACACTAAACCAATAGCCTCCATGCACATCATCGTAACCTCTCGAAGAAGACCCTATGTGCCCATTGAAATCGCCTCCTATGAAAAGCTTATCATTACTGGGTATGCCCCTCACTATCTCATCCAAATCCTCCCAAAATCTGTTCTTCTCTTCATCATCCAAGACTACATGTGGTGCATACACATTAAAAATATTCCAAGAAGACCCTCCAATAACTAGCTTAATTGAAATCATCCTATCATTGGCCCTCATAACCTCTACCACTTGCTTTTTAAGCTCATCATCTACTAGTATACCTACATCATTTTTGTTCCTTACGCTTCTTAAGTACCACAACTTATAAAAATCAACTACCCCCACCTTAGTACTTACCTATTTGTTCTTTTGGAGACACACTATATTAATTCACCTTTTCCTAATAATTCTCACTAGCTCTAATGACTTCTTCAATAATGACCCTATTTTCAGTGACCCTACTCTCAACCTAGAGTAATTCTTATCCTCTTTATCCTCCATACCTCTTGCCCCTAACCCTGCCCCTGCTTTAGTCCCCACTCCTGACCTCTCCCTCAATCCAAGGCCTACCCAAAGATATGACCCTATGCCAACACCATATACCACATCCACCAGAGATAGCACAAACCAATAACACTAAGAGCATGATGCTTAAACAACAAAACAAACCAAATAAGTACTATCAAGCCCACACTACATAACTACTAATAACAACACAAATGGCTAAAGCACAAGTAGAATTAACAAGTAAAACACAACTTATGAAATAAAAAAATACATAAGAAATACACAAGTAGATCATTACCCACAACAAGATAGTCAGCCAAGTTGCCAAGAAAATAGAATCAAAATAGAAATAGTAAACAAGGCAAACAGGAGCAACTACTAAAATTAAGAAAGCTATATACATGACTAGAAAAGATGGAGTGAGTGCACCTAATAAAAACTAGGTTAGTTGACTTGATTGAGTCATTGTATTTAAGAAATTTACGATAGAAATTAGTAGCCAGAATCGTGTTGTCACTGCCTGAGAAGGTATGCAAGATCTAAACTTGAAGTACCTATAAGGGGTTAGGAAAATAGGAGCGAGAGGTTGCCAAAAATAGTTTATCAGAGTGGCAACAGTTTACGAAGGTGTCATCGGTAGATAAGGATTTGCCGGCAGAGTATTCAACCGAAGAGCGAACAAGAGAGTCACCGGTTATTTGGGTCTGACCGAAATGGTATGACAAAGCAGTTGGGTCTAATTGGAGTTTGTTTTGATCTTGGTTAGAGGAATCTCATCGGAGTCAAAACCTCTGTAATGAAGGGTTTTGTTACCTGTAGCAGTTATGACAATTTCATAAAGAAATTAAATCAACAAATTTAATAAATTATAACGCACCGAAAATGGGTCCTGAGATGTCACGCAGTGCTTATGACCACAAGTGATTCCAAGCTAACCCTTATACAGGAATAACTCATGAGCAACTAAATAAGATACATAAATCTGAACAAAGTAAGCAGAAAATACAACTTTAGTTAAAAATGATTAATTCAACCTTAGGAGAATGCTTACTACTCTGCTTTATGTAAAACCAAAGCTAAAATAAAACACACAACTCAACTTACTATCTATGAAACCTCTGCTAGAATTGACTATAGGTAGCTGGGACATGACCCCCAACTATTCTAAGTCAATACGACTGAATGAACAAAAATAAAATATTACTCAAACTATATAACTGACTCAAGCCCTTGAATCAAAAGGACTCATCTCCTGCTGACTGGAAGCTGCAACTATCTAAATATGGTATGCGTGCTACAAATCGTACCTATATTATGACAAAATGTAGCATATAGAAATATATATATGCGTAAGTAATTTGAGGATGTACTAAGTATATAGGGGTGCATGCAATAAGTAAGTAAACAATATATCATAATTTGTAAAATTATGCATGCTAAATGTAAATGACTCACATTGCTTGAGTAAATATGAAATCTAAAGATCATAAATCATGAATAGTGAGGCATGTAGAATAAATCTTGTGAGTCATTACACTTAGTTCTGTAATCTGTATCCTATCTTTTTTGAAGTCGTATAAGCTAAAAGAAATTTGAAACTTGTTCTGCATAGTAAACACTTTATCTCAAGACTTTAAATCAGTAAACTATTTTAAGAGTGTGGGACATCTATTTAGGAGGTTCTTCTAACCGACATGTACACCATGTGAGCATCCATGGTATCCCACGACTAGCCCCCGTAAGGTTAGGGCGGTTCTACCCTTTCCATCAAAATAGAACAATCTCATCTCAGTGATCACAATCTCTGTCATCCTCGTAAAGTGGGAATAAATATCTATACCTACGGTGGTATGTGGTTCTGGGGTATGAAACCGTAGTAACATGCCCAACTCGGTGCTAAATACTACTCCCAATATCATGCTCAAAATCTCAAGAAAATCCACTTTAAAAGTAATCTAATGGTTTATAATGAAAACCAACTATAAATCTATAATATCAATATGTAAAGTAAATTTTGAATCTATTAAAACCAAAAGGTCAAATCATTCTCAAAATCTAAAGATAATCTCATCATAAGGTACTCTTAGTATAAACAATCTTGAAATATCAATCTATGAATAGGGCTCAATGACCCATATATTAATCTTATGTGAAAACATCTCAAAATTCATGGTTGATAATATAAACATTTATAATTCATCATAAAATCTGAAAATCTCAGCAATATGCATGAAAATATAACAAATTCATGTAATTCAACTTTTAAATCATTGGGAGTACCATAATCTTGTAAATAACAACAATGGGTATAAACCCCAACTTGAATTTCATGGGAAATCATATATAATTCAGAAAATTATAATTAAAATAAGTCTTTGGGCACAAGGATGAAAGATTTATCCTTGTTCAAACCCCACATACCTTAATAGACTTGATTTAATATAGAGAACTAGAATTTGAAACCCTAGAAGATGATCTTGAAAGCTTTCTTGAGATTCTTGGATTATGAAACTTAATTCTTGGTTACTTGTTGAAGAGGATGAATTGCATTTGATGTTCTCGAAAACGTTCTTGAACTTCTTTGATTCGAAAGCTTAGATTCTTGTTAATCTTGAAGAATGAGTAATGGAGTATTGAAGTTCTTAGAAGATGGACTTAAGAAGAAACCCTAATCTTGTTTTTGTGAATGAGACAAGAAATAGCGTGTTATGTAGTTGAATATGTGGAAAATAATGCCTTATGATGCTTAAATTGTGGGAGTGGTAGGGTTTGAGGTTATGAAAAGACCAAAATACCTCTACGAAAACGGAATTAAATTTCTAAATTTTTAAGG
The DNA here is from genome assembly GCF_002878395.1 of Capsicum annuum. Classification (NCBI taxonomy): domain Eukaryota; kingdom Viridiplantae; phylum Streptophyta; class Magnoliopsida; order Solanales; family Solanaceae; genus Capsicum; species Capsicum annuum. The sequence continues at coordinate 129,907,798 of NC_061116.1, read as the reverse complement.
GGGATGACCTTGGCTAATAGGTCGTCACATATTTGATAACCTATCACACCAAGTCGTCACTCAGAGGGCTGATTTTGTGAGTTGCTGGTCTTGGGTGACGACTTGGCTAATAAGTCATCACATAGTTGACAGCCTAACAGCTCAGGTTGTCAGTTAAGGGCTTAATTTGATGGGTTTCTTGTTTGTTCTAATGACTTGGCTGATAAATTGTCACACAGTTGATGGCCTATTAGCTCAGGTCGTTACTTAGTTGACAAATGGACATGCTGAAGTAAAAGGATCATAACTTTTTGCTCCAATATCAGATTAAAGTGAAACCAAATGCATTGGAAAGAAGACTCAAAGAAATTTTATTTGATATATAGTAGGACACCTGAATCAATATATGCTGGGATATACACTCATTTAAAGTTGACAATAGCTGAAGCATTTATCAAAACTCTATCGGGAAAAGTCCTCAACTCATCTATGAGTTAGGAGGTTACTATGACCTCTATAAATATAAGAAGGCATTCCCACATAATATATTTTCTAATCACACATGTATATACATTGAATAATTGGGTTCAAGTTCGTACGTATAGGAACAACGATCTAAATTTTAGCCCGAAATAGGTGGGGTGTCACATTATCTCCCCCTTGGAATCATTTGTCCTCGAGTGACGGATGGGATCTTGTTGAAGACTTGGAGATATAGAATAATCTGGACATGATATGTCTTCTAAGAAAGGATGTAACTGAGCTGAAACATTAATACTTCTATCAACAACAAATTTCTCTCACTATGCTTAAGAAGACATACTAAGAATTCTCAACTAATTATGACATATATCAAAAAAATTTCCTCAATCTTACTTCACACTTATAACCTTAGATTGAACAAGCATACAATAATTTCTCCTATCCAAATTATTACTCATCCCCACTATCCTTACATAAGGAGAGGTCACTGAAAAGGTTAAAACATAAGGACCTAAAACTTGAAAGGATAACTTTGACACTTAACTGAGGCCTGAGGAATAGAATATCAACATTAATGGATTCATCAAGAGATCTCAACTGAGGATATACATGACATAATCTAAATTTCGTTGAGTGTAGCATAAGTTACGGGAACTGAGTATACTATAAAGAATAAGTACATAAGTCATGAGTTGTATGACCTGATTTTGGAGTTCATAAATTCTTGGAACATAATTCGTACTGCGGAATAAACTGGATCTCCTCATAGTAGGGATTAGTAGAGGACATGATTTTCAATAATATCCATGAACAAAACTATGATCATGGAGCCGACACGTAAAGTATGATTAGATATCATGATGACTAAAGTACTAATACCAAAATAAGAATGAGCCGAGCATCTTCCTCCCACACGAGCAGCATTACTAGAATCTGAGAATATGACTTTAAGCCACCATTCTAAGTCTGTGGAACCCCTTTACTAGACTCTAACTAAAATACATCCACTTTACTCTAGAGCTCAGGGGTATAACAATACACATAAGTAATAAAATTTAACCCAAAAAACTACACCTAAAGTGTAAAACCCATTGCTAATACTTCTTTCTGAGATACAACTCTTAGATTTTTATAGCCTCAAAAGTCATTATATAACAACTTAAACACTCACCAACTTAGATATTAACACTTAACATGGATATCACCAAACCTTAATGAACCATACTACTTCCATCATATCTTTCCAATATCACAACTCTAAACTTATATTTCTAAGCCATGAGAATCAAGATTATATAAAAAGGATCAACATTATCACTCATACTCCTTAACTTAGCTATTAAGAACACCATATACTATATCACTAGCCCCCTTTCACTTAGAAACTTAAGGGTACTACCAACCACACATAATAATTAGTGAACTTAGAAAATAGTGCAGCCCCATATCCTCTTGGGAACACCTCTAGATCATACTTAATTACTAATACATGAACTTAACTCTTGTATACACTGTTCAAGCCTACTAGATCACCTTCATATAACTAGGATCAACAACCGAACAATCATTATTCTCATCTTTATGATCCTCCACTATTCAAACTTAATGTCTAGTGCTAAACATGATTTACAACCCAACCGTACATACTATTCTCACTTGAAAGCTATAAAATAAGACATCAAGAAACACTAGTTCACTAGAACCCCATAATAACAATAATTTATTACGAGCATATGGCCTATCTTATTATAATCTATTAGCACATCCTCTCTCTACACATCACTACTATTCACCCATCTATACACCTAAACTTCTTTCATAGCTCTATAAGTTTCAACTAAAATCTATTTTTGCGACCTCAAGAAAGCCTAAATTAACAACACTCAACCTGTAACGCCCCGAGATCTCATCTCGAGATGTCACATAGTGCTTATAACCGCAAAGCACCACAAGCTAAACCTTTACTGATATCTATACTTGTACACTGCACAATGTCTAAAATAAATGTGGAAACTAGCCATAAGTTTCAACACATCCATGAATACTCATAATACAGAAAACTGAATACTAATACATCTGTCTGAAAATCCTTTAAACTATCTGAACTATGGATTTGATGGGACACGTCCCCAACTAACTCCGTCAACTGAAAATAAACAAAATTTAAAACAATAATAGTAAACTGAGATTCATTCTTGAAAGAAGAGGACTCACTACTACTACTGCTGACGGGGACTAAACTGCTAAGGATAATCTGGATCTTGTGCCTCTGAACCTATGGTGTCAAATAAAACACCATAGAGCAAATGCATCAGTACAAAAATGTACTGAGTATGTAGACGGGGTAGGCTAATGCAAGGGTTCATGCATGTGTAATATCTAAACTGAATAATCATGAAAATGTCTCATGAGAAAACATACATAAATGCATAGAACATGAACACAATTATTGTAGCTCTAGAAACTGAAACTCACATACCACTTTACTACAGACCAAACTCACTACTGACACTGAGATACTGAATCACCGACTCATCTGATGCTGATAACTGAGGATCTGGATGTACTTACATCAATGATTGAATTCTTGGACTTACTATTTTCGATTGATAGGATTAGAGATCAACATTTCTAACAGATGATTTCGGAAGCTTTATCAATGATAAGAAATATGATTATATCTGAATCTGACAACAAAAATACTCAATAGATATCTGATACTGTGATCAAGCCTGTCTGATGGTATATCTTTGAATATGATATCAAATAACTGCATGTGAGACCAAGTCTATCTGATGGGATATCCCATAAATGAATGGAACTATCTGAGTTCCTCATAATGATAGATGACTATATCTGACAGTCCTAATTTCTGAGTACTGATTTTGAAACTGAGACTGAATCTAAAACTAAAACTGTGGATGGTAGTCACTTAAATGACATGCTGGAGTCCAACCTGTGCCCCAGTTAAAAGGGTGTCATTACTGCGCCACTGGTAAAGACAACTCTATGTGACCCTCATTTAGCAGGTCCTCAAGTGAGAATGGTAGAGCCCTCATCTAGCAAGTCAAGCCACCTTATCTACCCTTATCTAGCAGGTAAGATATCTCTCATCCACCCTCAACAAATAGGTGTGATGTCTCAACATATCCTGGCTACGTAGTTCTAGAGCACAAGGATTGTTTCTACGAATCACACCCTCTACTAGTAGGTGAGTTCCCATCCTTGAGCTCGCTCGGTGCTAGTTTCTACTTCACACTGGAAGAATCAGAACAAAATTCTCAACTAAACACTGGCTAAACTGAATCTGACACTGATTATATTACTCAAAAGGTCTGACTGAGCTACGCTGAGATCACTTAGTTCCGTATCTGACGGAAAAGATATCGAATCATGGTATCTGATTGATGATACATAGCTTGAATAGATTACTCAAATCGCTTCTAAGATTAGAATTAAATCACTCGAATACTATTAGAACTGAGCTGATTGCAGGTCTGAGGCTATATTACTAGTAATACAGAGATTACCAAGATAACTGAGATTATTGATCTTTATAAAGCTTCGTACTTGTCTGAGGATACAGAATTCTATAGTTAACTGAGTTCTGAGAATCATGGCTTGATTATAATTATCGAGAAACTGACACGGGCTCTAGATAATAACTCTATTTTCAGATATAAATACCCCCAGGACTCGATAACATAAAAGTAAGACATAATCTTTCTTCATCACAAATCATTCATGCATCATCATGGTTATCCATTCATTCATCATTACAAGTATTCATTCATGTATTACAATCATTAATTCATCATTATAATCATTCATGTATTATCACAATCGTTAAAGAATCACTTCAAGTAGTTGGGCATCATAACATACTTTCCCTCTTAAGATCCTTAGGACATCACATTAAGCATTTAGGAAACATAGACCTCTATTCATCATCACAATAACCAAAGGGTCACTCCAAACCTTTAAGGATCATCAACATTGGTTCACCATCATATACTAGCCTAGGGAAGACATGCTATTAGATTATACCCCATTCAACGAGATCTTACATCAAGTACTTCATACCTATATTGGTCTTGTCATGTATTTGGATATCACTTGATTTGGGGAAAACTTCATACTAACACGTTACTATTTTCTTGTTAACCACTTGACATGTATTAAAAGCTTAGCATATATCAAAGAGCACAAAATCGGAGAATCTTACAACTATCATATCTCGACTTGTTCACTAGGGTATTTCAACATCCACTAGACATGGCCGATTTTACACCTACTTGGGGATTTTATGCTAATTGGCACTTTCACTCACTAAGGCATTTTATCAAACACTAGGCATTCATGGACTAGCTCACAATTTGGAGTTTCACATTCAACATATTATAATGGCTCTTATTTTTTACCTAAGCTCATTATCAAACCTATGGGGAACATTATTCACTTATTTAACCATTTATATACCCAAAAGTCATGAACACATCGCATGAAAAAACAACAACTTTAAGAGGGACTATCACAAACATCACATGAGTTCCATATACTAGGATCAAAGCTCATAAATCTTGAAGAAAAACATAAATCAAAACTCAACAACACATTGAGCATCAATTTCAACTCATACAAATTATTAAAAATTCATAAACATAAAAATCTTTGAGTTTTGAAAAGGGCTCTTGAGCTTCTTGGATGAAAGGGACCCAAAAATCAACATCTACATACCTTAACCTTTGAAATTGGATGAACTCTAATGTTTGAGACTCTATAGGCACTTATAATAAATACTTCTTAAATCCCACACTATGAGAAACTTTATTCATGAAGAAATCTTGAGAATTTATGGATGATTTTTGGAAAATTAAGGTTCTTGATTGAACCCCTAGTTATTTCTCTTCTCAAGAGAATTGAGAGAATTAAAAGAGAAAAATGTTGAAATTAGGTTTTTAGAAGAGGTTCTCATATTTATAGAGGCCAAAAAGGGTGGGAAATGACCAAGATACCCTTGTAAAAATATCTCTATGTTGCTGGAAAAAATGGCTGACGATATTTGTGACAGGCTGTCAAACCTGTGACAGGCCATCACAAAAGGGTGAATTTTATGATTTTCTGCCCAGGGCTGATGACATCATCAGATATTTCATCAGAATCTGATGACATCATTAAAAAGGTCATCAGAAATGTGGTAGCCCGTCAGAAACCTCGTCACTATTTTTCAGCTTGATAGGCTGGAGTAAAATGGGCATAACATTTTCCTCCGATATCAGATTTATGAAAAATTGGTGTTGTTAGAAAGATAATTCAAAGATATTTCATTTGATATATAGCAAGCCACTAGTTCTCTATATACAACAAGTTATGATCGATTGAAGTTGACTCAAATTTTGACGGTCACTAAAACTTGAACTATAGGAAAGCTTTCAACTCGACCATGGGTTAGGGGACCTCTATGATCTTAATTCATGATCAAATAGATTCTCACACGATCCAAAGATCCCCCTTGAGAACATTCGTCCTCAAATGTCGTTTGATAGACTGAGAATATGGATCAACAAAACATACTCAAGAAATGGAAACATCTCAGATCAGGACTACGCAACTGGAACGACTGACATATAGAGTTCTCACACTGGGCATCATATATGATGCATGGAATACTCAACTGATGGTACTCATAACTGAATTCTCATAATACACATACATATCTAATGCATGGACTCATAGATGGGTTGATATCATGAATACACGACTGAACACACACTGACAAGCTTACAAGCTGACTTTTGAAAGCACGACTGACAATGCAACAATGATTGATGCCAACTTTATAAAGAAAATCTGAACATACATCTAGACGAATTTAATGGCATGCAACATTATAATACCATGGGGTATCTCCCCCTTGGGACTCTATATCCCTCTAAAAATACTTTTTAAAATACCAAAGCGGTGTGAGGGGCACCTACAGACTAGGTCATAATTGACCAATCAAGATCTGAAACTTATGCATAACTCATGCTAACATATAAGCTCAAAATGAGAGCAAAGGATATATCAATGCATAATATAAAGATGAAGGGCTCATAACATAACCGGGTCAATTTCAGGGGATCTCTCCCAATCAAGGTGTAAGAATCTGACGACATCCTCAAAAGGTCGTCAGAAACGTAGTAGCCCATCAGAAACGTCATCACCATTTTTTAGCTTGACAGGTTGGAGTAAAATGAGCATAACTCTTTGCTCCGATATCTAATTTAGGTAAAATGGGTGTCGTTGGAAAGATAATTCAAAGATATTTCATTTGACATATATTAAGCCACCCATTTCTCCATATACGATTTATGGTCCATTGATGTTGACCCAAATTTTGACGGTCACTAAAACTTGAACTATAGGAAAGCTTTCAACTCGACCATGGGTTAGGGGACCTCTATGATCTTAATTCATGCTCAAATAGATTCTCACACGATTCAAAGTATTTCATACTTGGGAGGATATTTTCAAAATATTTTGACTCGAATTTTTGCTTTACCAAATACGTTCTAAGGCTCAGACTGGAAAAAGATTTTATGGAGCATTACACAACCACCAAGTACTTTCATCAATAACCTATACTTTTCTAATATAACAAATACTATCAACAACTCTTTTCATACTTCAAGAAAACAACAATTCAACTTAACTAATAACTCCTTCTCTACCTTCTACTAAACTAACACACAAGGATATATCACTTCATTACTAACTCAATTACATGAAGAAAGATTCGGCTATACATATATTCAATAAATCACCCTTACCACTTTTCTTATCACTACACCTCTAAACCCCCACTTCCAACTATAAGAAGGTTCAACTACTTGTGAATCATAACACTCTAGGTTTCAATATATCATGAATACAAACTTTAGTCAACAATCTATATTCACATTATCTCCTCTCATAAGTACTATCCGTATTGAATGGCTAATGAGGAATCTAAATACACATCTTACTCTATCTTAACTAAATGACTCATAAGAATAAAGACATAAACTTTCAACTTGAGGGACTTATGACACACTAGAGAGCTCTTCTCAAGCCCTTTGTGTGACTTCTGAAATTTTTGCTAGTAAATCTAAAAACATTATCTGGGGAGGAACTGGAACTTTCTAATTATGTTATCTCAAAAATAATACATAGATGAGGAATTTTGGGGTAACACATAAATAGACAGTAGTTTTTAAAGAGACAAATTTACAGCATAATCTAGAGTATAAAAGAAGGGAAACTTTTCTTAAATTCCTTGTAGCCTCTCGAAGAAAAGTACAGACGTATCCACACCGTTCCGCAAGACTCCACTAAACATAGCTTCTTAGATACCCTAGGACAGTTGAACCTTATGCTCTGATATCAAATTTGTAATGCCCCAAAAATGTGTCCTGAGATGTCACACGGTGCTTATGACCACAAGTGATCCCAAGCTAACCCTTATACTGGCATAACTCATGAGCAACTAAATAAGATACATAAATCTGTACAAAGCTAGTGGAAGATACAAATTTATTTGAATATGATCAATACAACTGTAGGAGAATGTTCACTACTCTACTTTATGTAAAACCAAAATAGAAATAAAATACATAACTATATTTACTGTCTATGAAGCCTCTACGAGTATTCACTATAGGTAGCCGGGACATGACCCTTAACTATCCCAAGTCAATACGACTGAATAAATAAAAATAAAATATTACTCAAATTGTATGACTGACTCGAGCCTTTGAATCAAAAAGACTCATCACCTGCTAATTGGAAGCTGCAACTGTCTAACTATGGTATGCATGCTACAAATCGTACCTATATTATGCAATAATATATAAATAAACATATATATGGATCAGTACTTTGAGGATATACTGAGTTATGGGGGTGCATGCAATAAGTAAGTAAACAAAATATTATAATTTGTAAAATTAAGCATGCTAAATGTAAATGACTCACATAGCTTGAGTAAATTGAAATCTAAAGGTCATAAATCATGAATAGTGAGGCATGTAGAATATATCTCATGAGTCATTACACTTAGTTCTGAAATCTGTATCCTACCTTTTTCTCAAGTCGTATAAGCTAAAAGAAGTCTGAAACTTATTCTGTATAGTAAATACTTTATCTCAAGACTTTAAATTAGTAACTATTTTAAGAATGGGGCACATCAATTTGGGAGGTTTTTCTAACCGACATGTACACCATGTGAGCATCCATGGTGTCCCACGACTATCCCCCGTAAGCTTAGGGTTGTTCTACCCTTGCCATTGGAATAGAAAAATCTTATCTCAGTGATCACAATCTATGCCATCCATATAAAGTGGGAATATATATTTGTACCTACGGTGGCAAGTAGTTCTGAGGTATGAAACCATAGTAATATGCCTTACTTGGTGCTAAATACTACTCTCAATCTCATGCTCAAAATCTCAAGAAAATCCACTTTAAAAGTAATCTAATGGTTTATAATGAAAACCAACTATAAATCTATAATCTCAATCTGTAAAGTGGATTTTGAATCTATTGAGACCAAAAGGTCAAATCTTTCTCAAAATCTAAACATAATCTAATCATAAGGTACTCTTAGTATAAACGATCTTGAAATAACAATCTTTGAATAGGGCTTAATGACCCATATATTAATCTCATGTGAAAATATCTCAAAATTCATGGTTGATAATATAAAAATTTATAATTTATCATAAAATCAAGAAATTTCAGCAATATTCATGAAAATAAAATAAATTCATGTAATTCAACTTCTAAATCATTGGGAGTACCATAAGCTTATAAATAACAACAATGGGTATAAACCCCAACTTGAATTTCATGGAAAATCATTTATAATTCAAAAAATTATAATTAAAATAAGTCTTTGGGCACAAGGATGAAATATTTATCCTTGTTCAAGTCCCACATACCTTAATAGACTTGATTTGATGTAGAGAACTTGACTTTGAAACCCTAGGATATTATCTTGAAAACTTTTTTGAGATTCTTACATTATGGAACTTAATTCTTGGTTTCTTTGTTGAAGAGGATGAATTGAATTTGATGTTCTCGGGAATGTTCTTGAACTTCTTGGATTTGAAAGCATAGATTCTTGCTTATCTTGAAGAATGAGTAATGGAGTTTTGAAGTTCTTAAAAGATGGACTTATCTTGTTCTTGTGTATGGGAGAAGAAATAGCATGTTATGTAGTTGAATATGAGGAAAATAATGCCTTATGATGCTTTAAATTGTGGGAGGGGTAGGATTTGAGGTGATGAAAAGACCAAAATACCCCTATGAAAACGGAATTAAATTGCTGAATTTTTAAGGGTGACAACCTTGGCTGATAGGTCATCACATATGTGATAACCTATCAAAATAAGTTGTCACTCTTAGGCTGATTTTGTGAGTTGTTGGTCTCTGGTGACGACTTGGCTGATAAGTTAGCACATAATTGATGGCCTATCACCTCAGGTCGTTAGTTAGGGGCTTAATTTGATGGGTTTCTTATTTGGGCTGACTACTTGGCTGATAAGTCATCACACAGTTGATGGCCTGTCAGCTCTGGTCGTCACATAGTTGACAGACAGACATGCTGAACTAAAACGATCATCACTTTTTTTTTGTGATATCGGATTAAGGTGAAACCAAATGCGTTGGAAAGAAGACTCAAAGAACTTTTATTTGATATATAGTAAGACACCAGAATCAATATATGTTGGGTTATACACTCGTTTAAAGTTTACAATAGCTGAAGCATTTATTAAAACTCTATCTGGAAAAGTCCTCAGCTCATCTATGAGTTAGGAGAGTACTATGACCTCGATAAATATAAGAAGGCATTCCTAGATAATAAATTTTCTAATCACATATGTATATACATAGAATAATTGGGTTCAAGTCCGTACATATAGGAACAATAATTTAAATTCTAGCTTGAAAAAGGTGGGGTGTCACATAAATGAAGCCCAACGATCATTGATTTCATAGTAATATTTTATAATTTTAACATGTAATGCTACTGAAATTAATTTTAAAACATTGGTTTATAAATTAATGAGATTAAGGAACTAGAATATGAAGAAATTCATAGTATTTATAAACCCTAAGCTCTGAGAAAGGAATTAAATATAGATATTGAGTTAACTTCATGAATCATTGGGTTAAACAAGACCGATTTATGAACTCCCACACATACCAAGTGATGAAAACGCTGAAGAAATATTTGAAATTAAAATCTTAAAGAAGATGAACCCTAGTTTCCCTGAAGAGGAAAAATCACCTTTTTTTTCTCCATGCTGCTAAGTGTTGAGTGTTTTCTAAGTAATAAGGTCTTAGGTTATTATTAATCTTAATGAAAACCTTTTTTTTGGCTTAAAATATTTAGTTTTGACTTTAAAAGAGTGGTAAAATACAATAAATCCCATCATAAAATGCAACAGAAAATCTACAGAATAGAGTCGTATGAATCATCCCACAATCATGGGACCAACCTACATCGTGGATGATGATGAAAGTTTGGAGTCTGAATTTGGACTCTGTGAACTCCACCAGATAAGCCTTGGTATGATTTTGGTACCCACCTATAACTATATCTTGATTTATAGGTTCAAAGTCCAAGCCGAATAAACTTTAGAAGTCATGATATTACCTAAGATCATGGTTTCTAACTATGATCGTAGTTCACTCACACGGTTAGAGGTCATACTTGTAAAATTATAGATATTTGTAACTATTTCAATAAGACTAGATCATTGTACGATGGTACAATATTACCACGATTATACCAACACTCATAGTTTCTCACTGCTGGATAGTGCTTCACAAAAATGGCCATAAATTTTTCCTTTGATATTGGATTAGGTGAAACTGAATGAGCTGTAAAGATAATTCAAATATCTATAACTTGGTGGTTACTAAGCTCAAAAATACTTTAGAATCTAGTATCTATTCTCATTAAAGTATACTATTCAAAAGAAATCAATCGGTAATAAAAGAGTTTTTGACTTGGCCATGAGCTAGGAGTTACTTTTAGTATTAATACACGTATAAATTACTTCTCATACCACTGATCCATGATGTTTTATTATAAATTTACTTAAATCCTAGTTATAATCTTAGCATGGATTTTTGGGGTGTTATAGTTATTAGCTAATGGTGTAGTTTTTCTTGATGTGACCTCGAGAGTAGTTAAATATAAATTAGGGGTTCGGAGAGAGACCTTAGATTCTAATGGTTTTAGGTTCAGCATAAAAAAAATAGAGCACTTGTATTGTAAGTTTAGTGGCTTGATGGATGAGGCTGAGGTGGTAGTAAATTTGGAGTCCCATGATATTCAAAAGATAAATTATTTCAAGTATCTTGGGACTATGTTTACGGAATAGGGAGATTGATAAGGATTTCACATATCGTACTGTTGTTGGGTAGCGGAAATGGATGTTGATTTGGGTGTTTTTTATGATAAGATGTATCCTAAGCTTAAAGGCAAGTTCTACAAAGTGGCAGTCCAATCGGCTATGTGTTATGGAGCAGTGTGTTGTCCTATAGAGAATTCCCACATAAAAAAGATAAAGGTGGTAGATATTAAGATCTTGAGATAGATGTGTGGACCTACTAAGGGAAACAGGGTTACAAATAAGATTAATTGAAAATGGGTGGAAGTGGTTTCGGTGGAAGACAAGATAAGAGATATGAGGTTAAGATGGTTTGGACATGTGACATAGAGGTGCTCGAATACCCCAGTTTAGAGGTATGAGATATTTTATATGGGTGGTTTTAAATGGGGTAGAGATAGGATAAAGAACTATCAAGGGGTTTTGATTAGACATGACATGACACGCTTATAGCTTATGAAGAACATGGCCCTTAATAGAAAGGTGTAGAGGATATGGATTAGCGTAAAGGGTTAGTGGGTAGGAGTACATCCTTACTAGTTGGAAGGAGTTATTTATATGTAGTTGTACCTGTAGTCGTAGTGTTATGCATATTTATTGTTGTTTCTTGTTTGTGGTGTTTTGGCAATGTTTGTAATTTTAGATAGGTAGTGTATAGTATTACTCCATAGGTATTTTGTTTCATTTATTTTCTAGTGGTATGCTATTGCATTCAAATGTTTATTTTTGTGTTCTTATGTTTTTATGTTTCTTATACTATTATTTGCTCTGAACCAGGGGTCTATTGAAAATAATCTCTCTACTTCATCTGAGGAAATGGTATGTACTGCATACATTTTACCCTTCCATACCCCATCTTGTGGGAGTACATTTGGAATATTGTTGTTGTTGTGTTGTTCTAATTATATGGGAATTGCTATAGCCTTGTTATATAATTAATGGACTAGATTCTTATAAAAATTTTAATTGTGTAAATAGATTTAAAGGATATTATCTGTACATTTTAATGTGACACAATAAAGTTAATATTAATGAAAGTATTTGAACTCGAGACAACAAGGTGGTAATTGATCTTAAGAGTCAAACTGAGAAAGTGTATACAAGTGTTAAGTTAAATTAGAGAGATTAATACTTAGAAAATGGAATTAAATAGAGAGTTCCTCACTTATCCTAATTAAGCTAATAGATGCATCTTAATTAATCTAGTAGGCGCATCACCTACTTGAGACTTTTTGTAACATCCCGTATTTTGCTTGTACTTGTTCTAATTATATGGAACTTAGTATAGCCTTGTGGTATAGGTAACGGATGAGATTTGCTATGCAAGTAGTAATGATATAGATGGAATTATAGATGCTGCCCGTACAGTTTAATATGATGCGACTAAGTTAATGTCGATACGACTATGTAAACATGGGATCGTAAGCTAGTATTTAAATCTAGATTTTAAAGTGACCAAGTGTGTATAAGTTGAAGGTTAGATTAAAGGGATTAAGAGTTGGAAATGGAATAAAATATTGAGGTTCTTGCTTGACTTAAACAAGCTAGTAGGTGAGTTACCTACTTAAGCTATTTGGACCAAATTAATGGACCCATGGCTATGGACAAGATTTGGGCCTATACTAATGTACTTATTTGGGCCCAAATTGAATAAAAGAGGAAGAAAATGGATAAATGGCCCAACACACAAATCTACCAAAGCCCAAGTTAATTGAGCCCAAAATAAGAATTTAATTAAGTAGGTGGATCACCTACTTTGAAATTTGAGTAGCTTGAACCCTTAAGTAGGTGTATCACCTACTTGGACCAATTTGACCTATTTTAAGGTCCAAAATAAAGCTTAGGAGGTGGATAAAATAGGTCCTTTATAAGTCCAAGTTTCTGTTCATTTTATTTCATTTCTAAGTCACATTATTTCATTTCTAAGTCACAAAAAGAGTATATTTCACAAAATCTCCCTACTCTCTCTAAAACAACAAGGAGCGGCCCTAAAATTCCTTCTAGGGTTATTAAAGAAACCCTCACCTTTATAGCCCAAGTTAAGTGAAAACACTAATTTTTTAGCTTAACTATCTAATGGAGGATTAGGTAAACATGCTATAGGCGCCTAATTATAAATACATGGCCGAATATAGAATAAGCTACTTGCTCACTTTTTCCTTGTTATTTAAGAGATCTCTTTTCTTCTTTAGTTTAAAGTGTGAAGGAAAATGAAAGTTAATGTTTTAAGGAGTTCAGATTAAAAAAATAAGTTGTACTATTGAGGTTAGGTGACTGCTCCATTTTGTTCTCCTTGTATGTGATTTGAAAGAGTATTATGAATGTGTTGTTATTGAGAACTCAAGAGATGATGATTTCAATAATTGATTGTTACAATAAAAAGGGATTTGAGGCTGTTTTGTGGATTGTTTTGTATGTATATGTTATGGGATGCTAGGTTGATGTTGGAGAAAGGTATGATTAGTTTGTAATGAAATATAGAAGAAAGGTGTGATAGTACACCACCAAACAAATTATTGCATTTGTTTATTGCCCAATCTATTTTGAGTATTGTTTGGAATATGTAATGAAGACGAGGTGGTTTCGATGAATCTTATAAGAATCTGTATGGCATGTGGGTGTAATTGGAGAAGAAAAGGTTAAAATAACATCCTTGATTGATAGATATTAGGCTTACTGCCCGGATACTGTTTTTGGTGAAGTTAAGCAGCCTAAATATGTTAGTTGGTTGCAAATACTAATTTACATTATATTCTATTGTGGATAAGTAATCTAAATGGCGGGAAGTCAAGTCGGGTTAGTTTTGGAGTTATATAGCCAGGTATGTAAGGCATACTCTATTTTGCACTCTTTGGCATGAAATCGGACATTTGTTCCATCAAGTAAGCTTCCAAGGTTATCCTATAACAAGTGATACATAATACCAGCACATTACATTCCATGTATCCAATGACCTTTTTTTCACTCTCTAACATGTTAAAACACGTCAATACATGCTTATTATTAAACCTACATGTTTATTTTCACTAGAAAATTTCAGGAGTTCTCCGCTTGTTCAAATAAGAACCATGTGTTATTTTTAGCTCCTAAAAACTTTATTTGTCTGCCAACAGCTCCCTACCTAATTGTTGTGGCATTAAGTGTCCATTTATATGTCTTTTATTGGAAGATTATTGATTCAAGGTACCATAATGTTATGACTACCAAAGTAACAATCTCAAAGGCTAAATAAATTAACGTAAATCTGTAAAATGAGTGGCAGTTTAAGGGTATAAGCCTAGCATGGGCTTATCTTGATACCTTTATATGGGTGGTATCTCAGGGGCATAAGCCTAGCATGGGCAGATCCCAATATTTATATATTGGTGGTAGCTCAGGGGCGTAAGCCTATTATGGGTCGATCATAATTTATCTATTTACCATTGATTAGCTGGTCATTTGCATTATATATGACTTACTAAGATTATGAAGTAAGAAAGGTAAATATAAAGAAAGGAACATAATGTATGTAGTCCCACTAGTATGTATAAAGGTGGTCTACTAGTACTACTTATACACTTGTATCTGATTTCTATTAAGCTCTTGTATCATGTATTGTTACCTTCAGCCTTATATATTTAGTACATATTTTCGTACTGATGTCCCTCATGGGAGATCTAGTAGGAGCGCAGGCTATTCAGTGACTATTGGTAAGCTCCAGATTGATTCGGGGCTCTTCGAGTCTATTCCATATATTTTTGTATTGTGCAGTAAGTCAAGAGTAGGGCGAGGGTTTGTACCAACCCTAACTAAGTCAATGTATCTTTTAGAGGCTTTGTAGACTAATGTAAAGTTATGGTAGTGTCTTGCCTTTAGATGTGGTGGCCCCAATGGCCAAGTGTTGTCTATATAAGTTTGTGCTTTCCTATGTAATTATTCTTATTGATACATAATATCATATTTTTCAGAAACTTTGGTTGTAAGAGTTACATGCATGAGAGGTACAAGGTTATGAATTTGTTCTCTCGGGCCTTTACGACTACAGGTGCCTGTCCGCCCCAATTGGATTTGAGGCCTGACAAAAGTGGTATCAGAGATGGTCACCTAGGGTATCTACAAAGCCATGTCTATATAGAGTCTTGTTTATGGGTGTGTTGTGCACCACTTCTATAAACATGAGGCTATGGGATATTTAGGGGTTGTCTCTTTTTCTTCATATCTTAGATCGTGCAATAGAGCCCATATTTTAGGTGAAGTCATATTTAACTATTGAACCTATGTTTTTCCTCTTATTATAGTAAAGATGCTGGTTATAAGAAGGAGTAAGAATATAGGTAAGCAAATAGATGTGGCTGCCGGAGAAGGGACCAGCAAGTCACCACCTAGACAAGCTAATCAAAGAGAGGCTCAAGCTGAGTTTGTATGCCAAAATTCTTCTACTCTCTATCTCTAGAAAATCTAATAAAGAGAAGAACCGCATCCTCGAAACCACCTATTAATGCTACTGACCAATATCTAAGGAATGCAGTACAATTATTAGCTCGTATAGTTGTTGGACAAGCTCAAGGACAAGCCATTCCAACTATAGGTTCTAGTGGTGCAGATAGGGCAGCTAGCCTACGAACGTAGGATTTTCTTAAATTGGATCCTACCACATTCATTGGATTAGATCTTAATAAAAACCCACAGGACTTTATTGATCAAATTCAAAGGGCTCTAGATTTCATGCATATATCGGATAAAGAGACAGTTGAGCTAACAACATATAAATTCAAAGGGAAGGCTATATTTTGGTATGAAGACTGGAAATGATCTAGGGGTATCGATGCACCTTCAACTACTTGGAAAGAGTTCAAAAAGGCATTTTTTAATCATTACCTTCCATTTGAGATTTGAGAAGCCCTTGCAGATCAGTTCTGAATCTTCGCCAAGGAAATATGAGCGTGAGGGAGTACAACCTTTGGTTTAACTCTTTGGCTAGGTATGCTCCTAATGTAGTAGCTACAATGGATGATAGTGTTCATTGATATGTGGATATATTGGATCCATATCTATTTAGAGATTGTACTATTGCTGCTTTGAACAAATACATGGACATAGCAAGGATACAAGCATTTGCACAAAAAGTGGAGGATCAGAGGCAAAGAAGAAGAACACAAGAATTGGAAAGAGGGTATTCTAAGAGGTCTAGATATACGGGGTAGTTTATGGCATCCCAAAGAGATTTTGGGCCTCGGTTTTCTAATAAACCACCTAGGCCATTATCTTCTTATTCTACAGCTACTGCTTCACCAAGTTTCAAGGGTCTAAGGGCAACTAGTTTAGGCAAAGAAGTGAGAGTCAGAGTTTAGGAATAGCGGGGTATCAAGAGCAAGGGAGTATAAGCCAATTAAGTCCTCCTTGGCAGCCATGTAAATAATATGGAAAGCTTTATTTAGGTGCACATCGGTTCGAGACAAATGCTTATTTTTGGTGTGGTATGCCAAGACATATGATGAGAGAATCCCCTCAAAGGGGCATAGATGGTATGGTACAACCTACTGGTTCATCCGTTGCATCATCATCATCAGTACCTTATTCAGGTAGAGATGTATAGCCTATGGGTTATGGTAGAGGTGCTAAAGGAGAAGCTAGCTCTAGTGGAGTTAGAAATCGTACATATGCTTTAGCGGATTGACAAAATTCAAAGGTTTCTCCAGATATGGTTACAGGTACATTGTCCATCTTTTCACATGATGTATATGCATTAGTTGATATGGGTTCTACATTATCATATGTCACTCCATTGGTTGCTGGAAAGTTCAAAAAAAATACTAGAATTGCTAGTTAAGGCACTTAAAGTATCTATGCCGATTAGTGAATCTATTCTAGCTAGGAGAGTGTATCAAAATTGTATAATAACTATTTGTGATCACGATACAATGGATGACCTGGTTGAGTTATAAATGGTAGATTTTGATGCTATAATGAGTATGGATTGGTTGTCTTCTTATTATGCTATAGTAGATTGCTGAACTAAGAAGGTGTATTTCTATTTTCTAAAAGAGGCAATCCATGAATGGAGGGGTAATATTGGTGCACCAAGAGGTAAATTTATTTCTTATTTTAAGGCAAAAAGGATGATTTCCAATCTTTAAATATGTCATTTAGTTAGAGTGAAGAATACAGATACGGAGCCACCAACTCTTTAAACTATTCCAGTAGTGAGTGAATTTCCTGATGTATTTCCTGAAGATCTTCCAAGTTTGCCTACAGAATGAGAAGTAGAGTTTGGTATTAACGTGATTTCAGGTACTCAACAAATTTCAATTCCTCTGTATAGAATGGCCCCGGCAGAATTATGGGAGTTGAAAGAGCAATTGAAAGACTTTCTAGAAAAAGAATTCATAAGGCCCAGTGTTTCCCCTTGGGGTGCACCAGTGTAATTTATGCGTAATAAGGATGGCTCATTGAGAATGTGTATTGAGTATCGACTATTGAACAAGGTGACTATTAAGAACAAATATCCTCTTCCAAGAATTGATGACTTATTTGATCAGTTGTAAGGCGCCAAGTGGTTTTTAAAGGTTGATTTGAGGTTTAGTTACCACTACATAAGGGTCAAAGAGAATGACATACCCAAGGCAGCTTTTCAAACACGATACGGTCATTATGAGTTTTTAGTCATGTCCTTTGGGCTAACTAATACACCTGCAACTTTTATGGATTTGATGAATAGGGTGTTTAAGCCATTCTTGGATGTGTTTATGATAGTTTTTATAGATGATATTCTAGTTTATTCGAGATCAAATGAGGACCATGCTAGTCACTTATGACAGGTGTTACATATTCTTCATAATTGTAAGCTATATGCAAAGTTCTCCAAATATGTGTTTTGGTTAAAATCTGTGGCATTCTTAGGTCATATTGTATCTTGTGAAGGAATAAAGGTTGATACTCAAAAGATAGAAGTCGTGAAGAACTGGCCAAGACCTATAATACCTAAGGAGGTTAGCAGTTTCCTTGAGTTGGCAGGTTATTATAGAAAGTTTGTTGAAGGATTTTCTTCAATTTCTACACCTTTAATAAAGCTAACACACAAAGCGTCCAAGTTATAATGTAATGATGCATGTGAAAGAAGTCTCTAAGATCTGAAGAATAAGTTGACTTCTACACCCATATTGGTACTTCTAGAAAGCACAGAAGGGTATGCAGTGTATTGTGATGCTTCAACAATTGGCTTAGGGTGTGTATTGATGCAGCATGGTAAATTTATAGCATATGCCTTAAGACAATTGTGTCCACATGAGAAAAATTATCCAACGCATGATTTAGAGATAGCAACGGTTATATTTGCCTTAAAGACATGGCATCACAACTTGTATGGGATTCATGTTGACATATATATTGACCACAGGAGTTCGAAGTATATATTTAATTAGAAGGACCTAAATTTAAAGCAGCGGAGATGGGTTGAGTTATTAAAAGACTATGATGTTGATATTTTGTATCGTTCGAGAAAAGCAAATATGGTAGCTGATGCATTAAGTCATAAGTCTATTATGGTCACGTATGGTCAGTCTATAGAACGACAAGGGATGACTAAGGATCTACACCAACTAGCCAATTTAGGGGTTCGCCTTCTTGAAACTCTAGATGAGGGGTTTATTGTGCATAATGCTGCAGAATCTTCACTAGTAGCTGAAGTAAAAGTGAAATAATATGCAGATCCTATTCTATTACAGCTTAAGGAGAATGTGCAATGTGGTATGACAAAGGCATTCGAGCTTACGCAAGAGAGAGTACTTTGGTGCTAAAACAAATTATGTGTGCCTAATGTAGACAGGCTAAGAAAGAGGATTATGATAGAAGCACATCATTCAAGGTATTCCATCTATCTAGGGTGAACAAAAATGTACCATGATTTGAAAGGGATGTATTGGTGGGGTGACATGAAGAAGAACATTGCAGAGTTTGTAGCCGAATGTCCTAATTGTCAAAGAGTTAAAGTAGAGCACCAAAAGATCGGGGGTTATATGCAATGTATAGATCTTCCAATCTGGAAGTGGGACATGATCAACATGGGTTTTATCATTGGTTTACCTCATGCATCTCGAAGGTTTTATTCCATATGGGTGATAGTTGATAGGCTTACCAAATCAGCACACTTTCTACCAGTTAGAACCACTTACACAGTTGAAGAATATGCTAAATTATATATTAAAGAGATAGATCGGCTGCATGGAGTTCTAATCTCTATTATATTAGATCGAGGAGCTAAATTTACTGCAAATTTTTGGAAGTCTTTACAGAGAAATTTAGGAACACAAGTAAATTTAAGTACAGCTCTTCACCCTCAAACAGATGGACAAGCAGAACATACCATTCAAATACTTGAAGATATGCTACGAGTTTTTGTATTTGACTTTAAAGGTAGTTGGGATGATTATTTACCTCTCATCGAGTTTTCCTATAATAATAGCTATTATTTGAGTATCAAAATGGCACCATATGAAGCTTTTTATGAAAGAAAGTGTATATCACCAATTAGATGGTTTGAAGTGGGTGAAACTGCCTTATTCAGACTAGATCTTGTTCATCAAGCTATGGAAAAGGTTAAAGTGATCCAACAACGGCTAGAAATCTCCCAAAGTTGATACAAGTCATATGCAGATGTTAGAAGGAGGGGGCTAAAGTTTGATAAAGGTGATTGGGTATTCTTCAAAGTGTAAATAATGAAGGGGGTTATGAGATTTGGTAAGAAAGAAAAACTAAGTCCATGTTATATAGGCCCATACAAGATTACTCGGAGGTTTTGCCAAGTCACTTATGAATTAGAGCTACCCCAAGATATCTCAACAGTTCATCCAATATTTCACATCTCAATGCTTAGAAAGTGTATGGGAGATCCATCTCATATCACTCCTACTGAAGATATACAAGTTACAGAAGATCTTACCTATGAAAAAATACCAATTTCTATCCTAGATCGTTTAAGAGGTTAAGGAATAAGGAAATAGCTTCTTTAAAACTGCTTTGGAGGAACCAACAAATAGAAGAGATAACATGGGAAGCTAAAGAAGAGATTAAATCTAAGTACTCTTATTTGTTCAAATACGAAGAGAAAGTCCAAGATGCTGAATTGAAGCAATAACAAGTAAGTGTAATATATGAGTACTATGTGATAATAGGGATATTAAACTTAGTCTTGAACTTGTTTTGGATGGATATTTATGCTAACATTCAAGGATGAACGTTCCTAAGGGAGGAAGGATGTAACATCCCATATTTTGCTAGTACTTGTTCTAATTATATGGAACTTGGTATAGCCTTGTGGTATAGATAATAGATGAGACTTGTTATGTAAGTATTAATGGTGTAGATGGAATTATAGATACTGCCCGTACAGTTTAATGTGATGCAACCAAGTTAACATCGATACAACTATGTAAACTTGGGATTGTAAGCTAGTATTTGAATCTACAGTTTAAAGTGACCAAGAGTGTATAAGTTGAAGGTTAGATTAAAGGGATTAGGAGATAGAAATAGAATAAAATATTGAGGTGCTTTCATGACTTAATTAAGCTAGTAGGTAAGTCATCTACTTAAGCTATTTGGACCAAATTAATGGACCCATGGCTATGGACCAGATTTGGGCCTACACTAATGTACTCATTTGGGCCCAAATTGAATAAAAGAGGAAAAAAATGGATAAATGGCCCAACACACAAATATGCCAAAGGCCCAAGTTAATTTAGCCCAAAATAAGAATTTAAAAAAGTAGGTGCATCACCTACTTGGACAAATTTGACCAATTTTAAGGTCCAAAATGCAGATAAGGAGGTGGAAAAAATAGGGACTTTATAAGTTCAAGATGCTGGTCATTGTAATTCATTTCTAAGTCACAAAAAATAGTATATTTCACAAAATCTCTCTACTCTCTCTAAAACAACAAGGAGTAGCCCTAAAATTCATTCTAGGGTTCTTGAAGAAACCCTTACTTTTGCAGCCCAATGCAAGTGAAAAAACTTATAGTTTAGCTTAATTATCTCATGGAAGATTAGGAAAAGATGCTATAGGTGCCGAATTATAAATACATTGCAGAATATAGAATAAGCTACTTGCTCACTTTTTCTTTGTTATTAAGAGATCTCTTTTCTTCTTTGGTTTAAAGTGTGAAGGAAAGTGAAAGTTGAAGTTTTGAGGAGTTCAAATTAAAAGAATAAGTTGTAGAATTGATGTAAGGTGACTGCTCCATTTTTTTCTCCTTGTATGTGAATTTGAAAGAAAATTATGGATGTGTTGTTATTGAGAACTCAAGAGATATTGAGTTCAATAATTGATTGCTACAATAAAAAGGATTTGAGGTTGTTTTTTGGACTATTTTGTATGTATATGTTATGGGCTACTAGGTTGATGTTGGAGAAAGGTATGATTAGTTTGTAATGAAATATAGAAGAAAGGTATGATGCTACACCACCAAACCAATTGTTGCATTTGTTTACTACCCAATCTGTTTTGAGTATTATTTTGAATGTGTAATAAAGCCGAGGTGGTTTCGGTGAATCTTATAAGATCCTATATGGTATGTGGGTGTAATTGGAGGAGAAAAGGGTTAAAATAACACCCTTGATTGATAGATTAATGGCTTACAGCCCGGTTACTATTTTGGGTGAAGTTAAGTAGCCTAAATGTGTTAGCTGGTTGTTAAAACTAGTTTACCATATATTTTACTGTAGATAAGTAATCTTAAAGGTGGGAAGTCAATTCGGGTTAGTTTCAGAGTTATATAACCACGTATGTAAGGCATACTCTATTTTGCACTCTTTGGCATAAAATCGGACATTTGTTCCATCAAGTAAGCTTCCAACGTTATCCTATAACAAGTGATACATAATAGCAACACATTACATTCCATGTAGAAAATGAACTTGTTCCCACTCTCTAACATGTTAAAACACCTCAATACATACTTAATATAAAACCTGTATGTCTATCTTCACTAGAAAATTTCAGGAGTTCTCCACTTGTTCAAATAAGACCTATGTATTATTTTTAGCTCTAAACACTTCATTTGTGTGCCAATTGCTCCCTACCTCATTGTTGTTGCATTAGGTGTCCATTTATACGTCTCTTTTTAGAAGATTAATAGTTCAAGGTACCATTATATTATGACCACCAAAGTAACAATCTCAAAGGCTAAATAAACTAAGTAACGTAAATCTATAAAACGAGTGGCAGCTCAATGGCATAAGCCTACCATTGGCTGATCTAGATACCTTTATAAGGGTGAAAGCTTAGGGGCATAATACTAGCATGGGACTATCCCAATATTTATATGTTGGTGGCAGCTCAGGGGCGTAAGCCTAGCATGGGCCGATCATAATTTATCTATTTACCATTGATCAGCTGGTCATTTGTGTTATATATGGCTTACAAAGATTATGAAGTAAGAAAGGTAAAAATAAAGAAAGAAACATAATGTATGTAGTTCCACTAGTATATATTCTACTAGTACTACTTATACACTTGTATTTGATTTCTATTGAGCTCTTGTATCACGTGTTGTTACCTTCAGCCTTACATATTTAGTACATATTTTCGTACTGACGTCCCTCTCGGGGTACCTGTATTTCATTCTGCAAACACAGGTACTTCAGCTCATACACCTCACTAGTAGGAGCACAGGCTATTCAGTGACTATTGGTAAGCTCCAGGTTGATTCGGGGCTCTCTGAGTCTGTTCCATATATTTTGGTATATGCAGTAAGTCAAGAGTAGGGCGGGGGTTTTTCCCGACCCTAACTAAGTCTATGTATCTTGTATAGGCTTTGTAGACTAATGTAAAGTTATGATAGTGTGTTGCTTTTAGACGTGGTGGCCCTAACGGCCAAGTGTTGTATATATAAGTTTGTGCTTGCCTATGTAAATATTCACATCGATACATAATATCATATTTGTCAGAACCTTTGGTTGTCATAATTACATACATGAGAAGTACAAGGTTATAAATTAGTTCTCTCAGGCCTTTACGGCTATGGGTGACTATCCGCCCCAATAGGATTTGAGGCGTGACACTTTTGGACTCATTTAAGACTCAAGCTGATTGAAAGAAAAAAAATTAGACCCAAATCTTCCAAGCTCGAATATAGTTAAGCCCAACTACAAATAAAGTGATAAGGTGCATCACCCACTTTGACCTTTTGAGTAGCTAGATATAAAAAAGTAGGTTCATCACCTACCTAACCAATTTATAGATAAAAATGGTGCTAAAATAGGAGGTTCTAGAGGATTTTTTTTAAAGGGTAAAAAGGGATCAATATTGCACCAATATTATATTATCTGTTTTACTAATTTTAACACACAAATTTAAGGTTTTAACTCGGTTTTCTCCCTTTCTCTTGAGGCTTAAAACAATAGCCTTACAGTTTTTTCTAGGGTTCTTGAAGAAACTCACACCATTGCAATCCAAGGTTAGTGAAAAAACATATGATTTTAGCTTAATTATTCCATGGAAGACTAGAAATATTTGTTATTCATGCTTAAGTATAAGTATTGGGAAAAATGTTTTCATAGGTTAATTGCTAACTTTTCTTGGTTATTAAATGACTTTTTTTTCTCCTTTGGATTAAGTGTGATTGAAAGATCAAGTTCTTGAAGAGTTCAAGTTAAAAGAATAAGTTATAAAAAAATTGAGATAAAGTGACTGCTTTATATTTTCCTTCTTATGTATAAGTTTGGGTAAATAATTATGGAGTTATTGTTATTATGAACTCTAGGGATGGTGTATTCAATATTTGGTTGCTATGATAAAGTATATTAGAGGTTTATTTGGGGATTTTTTTTATGTGTATATGTTTGGAACTAGCTTGTTGATGTAGGGAAAAGGTGTAAGCAGTTTGTTTTAAAGTATAGAAGGAGGATATAGCAATACTCAACCATACTAAATATTGTTTATGCTTATTTCCCACTACATTGTATATTATTTTAAGGGTGTAATGAAACCAAAGTTTTTTGGGGGATCTTATAAGTACCTGTATGGTTGGGATGTAATTGGAGAAGAAAGGGTTGAAAGAACACCCTTGATTTGATAAATTATGGGCTTACTACCCAAGTTCTATTTTGGTGAGGTTAAGTAGCCCAAATATGTTGATTAGCTATTAATACTAGATTTCGTATGTAATCTACAATAACAGCAACATACCCAGTGTATTCCCACCTAGTAGGGGTCTGGGGAGGGTAGAGTGTATGTAGACCATACCACTACCTCAGGGGAAGTAGAGAGACTATTTTCGATAGACCCCCAGCTTAGGAACAATAACAGTATAACAAACATAAAAAGTAAGTGCATATAAACTAGTATGGTATGTAAAACAAAAATTTGTATTTTATTTGTTATAGATTAATAATATAAAAAGAAAAAGGTTAATTTAGGGTACTATTGGAATTGTACTGCAAGGTATATAAGGCGTCTAGATCCCATACTTTTTTTGCCATAAATCTAACTATTGTGTTAAAAATGAAGCTTCCTAAGTGCTCTTTCTTGCAAATAATATGGAATGGACTCATTCAACTTCCAATGTAACTAATAACCTTGTTCCCATACCTTAGTGAATTAAAGTACTTCAAAATATGTTTGTGACTAGATCTGTACATTTACTCTTTTTGTACTTAAATGAAAAAAGTACTTTCGACAACAAGCTTTGTGAGTTCTTCTCTAAGTCAAACAAAGTCCATTGTATTATTAAAGCTACTAAATGTTATATTACTATTAGTATTGCTTCCTACATCACTGTTACTTCATCAAGTGCATGTTTGTATATCTTTTAATACAGGTCAAAATTTCCAAACTAAATAAAGTAATGAAGACCAAAATAACAACCTTAAAGATAAAAAGAATGATCTGAGGTAATTTGTATATTGATGGATGGTATCCCAGGGGATAATATGTGTCATAGGTAAATCCCAATCATATATTATGGGTGGTATACCAGGGGTAAAAGGAAATCCTAACATAGGTCTAGTTCGATTCTTATGTTTATGAGAATCATATCTTAGGGGTTAAAATGCCTAATATGGGTCATCCTTTTTAACCACTGATCAGTTGGTCATTTGTATCATGTTCCTTACAAAGTTAAAAAAGAAAAAAGGATAAAAATAAAGAAAATAATTAAATGTCCCACAAGTGTATGAAAGATGGTCTTTTCTCCTTATCTATATAGTTATATATTAATACCCCGTTTTATTGAGATCTTGTCTTACGTATGATCACTTTATTCCTTATATACACAGTATATTCTTTCATACTGACATCACTCATAAGGGGCACTATGTTTCATGTCGTTGGTATGTATAGTCCAACTAGTAGACCTCTTTAGTTAGAGCACATGATACTCAATTATGGTTGGTAAGATCCAGGTTGATTAAGAGGTTTACCCAGTATTTGTTATATATTTTGGTATTATATAGTAGCTAAGGTAAGGCAGGGTCTATCCCAACCTAGATAAAGTTTGTCAATCTTATGAGGATGTGTAGACTAATATATTATAATACCTCAAAATACAAACCAATGTTAGAGCCATGTTTCAAGCTTATGCACAGTACAATATAGTTCTTTAGTTGTGTTATGCGTGAGTTTGATGTATATTAAGGCCTTAAATAATTCTCAACTATTAGATGAATCAAAATAATCCTTACTGATTGAGTTTTTTTATAAGAATGTTGCTTTGGTAAAATTCAAATGAGCATAGCTTTTTCTCTATTGATATTTTTCCAGCTCAAGACCCACCAAACTACAGGAAATTAATTCATCTTTCCAATGATACAAATTTTGTCTAAATCTAATACTTGGCTGAGAAGTTATAGCTCTTTTAGTGAAAATAGTAGCCCAATGCGATAAGGCTGCATTGCGGTGAGGGCCAATTACACGTTCGTCACTTTTCAATTTGTCGCCATGATTGGCACCGCATCGTACCAAGGTGCTATTTTGGAATTGCCCATTTTCAGTGGCTCAACGCGATTCCATTGCATCGCGCCGCTGGGTAAATTCGAGATTGTCCCTTTTCTATTGGCCCGACACAATTGCACTGCATTATGCCAGGTGTCAAAAGTGGTCTTCTGAGTTCAGTTCCGCATTTTTAATTTCCAAGGGAATTTAAGTCCTTTTCCCTCACCCCATTCAGTCCAAACACGAGATTTAAGTCCTAAAGAGCATTCAGTGCTCATTATTCTCACAATTTACTCAAATTAAAGTAGCCCTATTTCAAGAACGAACCCTAAACTTCAAGATTCAAGATCAAATCTCAAGAATTCACCATCAATTCTCACAAATTCATAAATCAAGGTATGTTTGGTGTTCATCCTTGGGTTCATTCCACCCTTGTAGTTCAAGAATCCATTTTGAGAATTTAAATTATGAATTTCCTTCTTGAATCGAACTATGTTCATATATGTGTTGATTTTATGGGTTTTAAACTAAGAAAATTATGGATTTCAAGTAAATAAACTAGAATATGTGTTGATTTATGTACTCCACATGTCATAACCCATGAATTGTGAGTTGAATGTTGTAGTCATGATATACCCATGTTATTCTTACTCATGTACAAGAACCATACTCCCCAAGTGTTTGACAAAATGTCTTTGTGTATAAATTGTGCATGATATCCTAATTGTAATACTTTTAAACTTATGAAATATTTATGCTATCGAGGCTTAGGTGTATTGTATACCTGAATTTGCTTCTTACTTAGTTTCCAATCATAATAGAATGATTCTATAATATCCCGAACAGTAGCATTCGGTTAGTTAAGAGAATCAGTATGAGTTCAATCAAGCTTAGAAAAGCTTAGTGATCAGTGTTGGTTCAGTTAGAAGTAGGATTCAACAGCGAGTGAATTTAGGGATGGGAGCATTCTTAGCAGTATAGGATTTGACCCTTACTAGCAGTCCATGAGTTACAAAACTATATAGCCATTATACGGTAAATCGTCTTCCTTCCAGACTAGGGTTGACATAATCATATATATCTAATGAGTCTTCCTTCTAGATTAGGGTTGAACAAGCTAGTGTTAGTAACTTGTGGCACGGTGCTAACACTCTTCCAAATGGGGTTACAAGTTAGACCCCTAATCTATCTATAATGGGGTATGTTGGTAAGATGATAACTCTCACAGTCTCAGTTCCAATATTCATTATTCAATATTTAATATTCATTACAGAACTCAGTTTAGTTCTAGACGATCATGACTTACAGTTATCAATTATTTAGTTATCAGAAAATCCAGTGCTTCAGTTTTCATCTAATTCAGGTAGACGATATATGCTTGGTATTATAGGTTCATTATCTTCAGTAGTCCCAGCATTGCATATGCTCTCATCAAGTCACTTCATGATATTTAGTTATTATTATTACTCATGCACACGAACCTATGCATATTAGCCAAACCTTACCTAGCATACCAATACATTCAAAGTAGTGACACATACTCTCACTTTGCACTATGATGTCTCATATCATAGGTTCGAATGCTCGAGTTCCTAACTATACTTAGCCAGATCAGTCAATTAGCCGCAGTTACAGTAGTGAGTCCTAATCCATCGAGGACACGATACTTATTTGGTCTTTGCATTGTTTCAGTATTACAGTTATTTCAGACTGTAGTTGTGAGTTAGTTGGGGCCTATCCCTTCTACTCTTTTATTTCAGATGTTTAGAGGCTTTCAGACATTATTAATTAGAAGATATTCTATAGATGTATTCAGTTTTGATTCAATTTTATGAATCCTATGGCATTTTTAATTTTACTTTTGCATATACTGTATGATTATTTTTCAGTTCTCACAGCAGGTACCAGTTATGGGTTAGCTATGGTCCTTTGGGTTCGTAAGCACTATGTGATTCCCAGGGTGTATTCTTGGGGCGTTACATATATAAAGTGCAATTATGTTTAGTTCCTTAATAGTTGTGGCTTTAACGACCAATTCACATAATGTTTTTGGCCTATCTCAATGTTAGTATTTTATCATGATTATTACTTTTATATATTTGTCAAAGATTCATTACTATCATAGATATTGACAAGAACAATAAGACTATAAGTTAATTCTCTTGAGTCTTTCGGGTGTTGGGTACCTCTCCATCTCAATGATATTTAAGCTATGATAGTTTACTATATTTGAGGTGTGATAGTTTACTTGAGTGTCGTGATACCAGTTGGGATTAAGGAAATGATTCAATTATTAGGATGATGAGTTGTGGATAAAAGAGGTTTACAGTTGGTATATTTATGCTTAGAATTATCTTCAAGTGCTAGCAAAAGTGTGCATGTATCATATATTTGTCTTATAGGTTCAAACTTGTTCATTTGTGGGTTTGATTCGCTCTCTAATGATGAGATCCACCATGTGGAATGACTAGGGCTGCAAAAACATTATGAGAGAAGACCTTGTGGTGGATTGGTCTTTTTCTAAGGCTAACTCAGAATGATTGCAATTTAAGGATTCTATTTCTTAGTATTAGGGTCTAATTGTGTCATAATGGGAAAGTTGGAAACTTACCATGTAAAGTAGGTTACTGTTTAGGTGAATCCTTTATTTTACATTATTTGGGTTAATTATATTACTGTGATATTGTAATGATCCTTCAGGTCGCTTCTCGTGTTTCTAGTTACTTTTTCCATTAGCATTTTTTCTAGTTTCCCCAAGTCATTTATGACTTATTGGAATTGATAGTTCAGTACTGGGAAGTCCGTTTGGTTTTTAAAACCATTTCCCTACTTAGAAGTCTTTGTTGGTTCCTAATGGAAATCCAGCTAGAGCTTCATTGAAACAATCTCGCATGGAAAATCTGATTTCTCCAATGCATCCGGAATATCAAAATTAGTGTGGCTACATATTTGTTTTGCTCTTATTGGATTTTATATGCACCACGGGGAATTGGCCGATACTTGGAATCAAAATTCCAAGTTTGAATTGTGTTCTGTTATGGCTGGAGATACTGCTGCTATGGTGGATTGAGTGTGATCACGATGGCTCATGTGTCCATATTCTCCCTAGCCGAGGCCCTAGGCAAGGTGTAATTAAATGTTCACTTGGCCGAGAATAGAACATTTCCCTAGTCTTGAGCTCCATAAACCCTGATGGAGAGAGTAGTCTTTAACGCGTGTATTGGTTGTTAATTGCATGCTTGAAGATCTTGTATTTTCGCAATTAAGATTAAATATAAGGTAAGATTTCTTTAATTGCGGTGTTAATTTCTTGATTATGAGTCTCAAAACCCCAAATGGCTTGAGGCTTGATTTTAGCCCTAAATATGGTTGTTTTGCCCAAATTTCTTGAGTGTTATAACTCCTTAATGGTATTTGAAAAATGGGTTGGTCTCAAAAACTTATTTTTCATATGTTGGATCCACTTGGGGGTTTTTGGTATCATTTTGGACCTGAAGTACAATGGTGTAATATGGGTGTTGTCATTATATTATTAATTCATAGATTATGCTTTTGATAGCATGTATCCTTGGAGAAGCTTCTAGGAAAGGGAAAGAGAAGATTATTGGTTTGTGAGCTATACTTGGAACCAAGGTTGGTTAGGCTTACTTGTAATTGGATTAAGCTGTATATTGTATGAATTTGATATCTTAATAAGATTGGATGGGGTATTAGGAGCTAAAATGGTAGATTATAATGTTTTGTATTAGATGAATCATTTAGGATTTTGAACACATGAACTGTGATGTTTGACCCATAGTCTAGAACCCTAGTTAGTTTAACTTGTTATCTCTTGAATAGCATGAGAATAATCTAGTTGCTATAGTTAGATGAGAGTGACCTTGTTCACTCACATTAAGATTATGTTGGCCTAGTTTTCTACAGTAGTGAATTGGCTTTAGGTGCTTTGGTTGACTTAAGAGTAATACTTAAGGAAGAATTGTCCTACAGGACTAGTGTAGATTGATAAACCTTCGAGACATGATTTAGATAACTTATTCTAATTCTGGGTAGAAGTTAGACTTGAAGAAGCTAATTCAGGATATTAGAAATGGAACTTGAACCACTTTAATCTTGAATTATTGTGATACCCCATACTTTACCTAGCTTGAAAAGTTTCCCAAGAATGGTAGAAACTTTTTTTAAAAGATGAATCCACTTTTGTACACGTGGTATTTTCAAGATTTTCACTTTTTATCATGTGGGGAATCAAATAAGTATTTCATCGATACCAAATTCGTTAAAATACGACACCCGGGTAAAGAGTTAGAGACTTTTAGTGAGATGGTGTATCACCTAAGCCTTCAGCGAGTCGCGAAGATAGCACAAATGGAAATTGTTAATTTCTAGTGTTGCTCCACAATAGTGGTGCATCGCACCAAACTTCTAGGTCATAGATAAGGTGGAAACGCGATAGCTCCAAATCGTGCCACCATGCAATTTCCTATTTGTCACATTCCAGTGGCTTGGCGCGATAGTGGCACATCGCGCCAAGGATGAAAATCGAGAAATTTGCTCAAAAATTAATGACGTGGCCAGGGTTAAAGGGTCAATTTCCCACCCCTATATATACCCAATAACATGTTATTTAGTCATTCTTCACCCAAAATATACTAGTTTCTCTCATGGTTCTCTCAAGAACAAGATAGGGTTTCTATTGGGGGTACAAATTCAAGAAGTTTCACCGTCAATCTTCATGAAATCATGAACTAAGGTATGCATAGTGTTCATTCATGGATCCTTTCATCCATGAAGCCCGAGAATCTCTTTTCTAGGTTTAATTTTATGGATTTCTTTATGAATTTCATGTTGGGTTTGTTTTGTTTATGTTGAGAATGATCAATTGAATTCAATTCCATGTTGGGTGATCAATTTTATATGGAATTGATTTGTATAGATGTATATTCATGTGAACCTATAAATAAACCCTAGGATGATGAAATTAGAGATGAATCATGATGATTAATTGTTGTATAATATTGTCTACATGT